>NC_064620.1:307098144-307103144 GCF_023898315.1 Schistocerca nitens
GACGCCAAGCTGAATACGACATCGATGGGCGCACAGTACACATTGTCCGACGCCACCCACAAAGACGGCATCCTCTGTCCACCACGAAGTCGTCGACCGACAATCACGCCACCCGCACCCGTACGTGCCCCACCCCACCCACCAAAATCGCAAGTCCAGCGGATGAACGGCGGACGTTTCCCGCACTCGTAAGTTGCAATCCACACCTATATCTTGCGTTTCATGAAGAGTTTTATCCAATATTCGACATTCCCGCTGTCCCTAAACGTGCTCTAAGTCTGTGCGCGACCGCGTCGCTCACTGTACGGATTCCGATGCTGAGCGATCAGCTATGGGCCGCCCCATCCACGTCGGTCCCCGTGGGCGTTGCACTCGCAGTCGCAAAGACTCTGGGCAATGGCTATGTGCGCTCCGCAATATATTACTGGGACGAGTAATGAGGGTCCGAGCCCCCAGTGTGGGGAAAGTGTTTCGCAGCCCTGACCCACCGGCACGGTGTTGCGTCCCCCACCTCAAACATGTGACGTAGTCACACCACCGGTTTTGACTAATAGACAGAATGTTTATAATCATATGCCATACACCGGGGGACGATGCCGCGAGGTGTAGCTAGCTAGTGCAGTCGCACCGCTACTACTGTACAGAGATAGAACAGGCATTGACTATACATACATTAAGCTTATACACGGCGGTGCTTAGTAATACGCGCAGTCATCGGAATATAGATAACACATACAACTGTCCCTATACATGCTGAACGTCTGTGCACACAATGTCAACCACACGTCACCCACACACTCCATCACCCACTAGTCTATGCCTGTAACAGACGCAGACACAACATCTAAGTACCAGCATGGAACAACATCCAGTGCATCCTCTCGGCCACAGTACACCATCCACACTATGATAACCAGACCGGGACGTCGAACCAGAAAACTGAATATCCCACTCTTCCTACAACCACCATTGCTCAGATACGCCACCAACACCCACACATGTCCTACACAGGGGTGCACCCAACAGCACCACACTGCCGCATCTCACAGCACATAAACAATGGCAGGAATGAAAGACACAGGTGTGCCACTCCTTTGCCACAAACACAGAACGGGCGCGCCACCTGCCATGAGCCACAAGTGCAACTGACGTGACATATCTGATAGTGCCTCAGGCGTCCACTTACTACCATCACTATCAACGAACCTCGCCACCCCACCCCCCCCCCCACACACACCATCCCTTAACCCAACTTCTGCCTTAACCTAACCCAACTTCTGCCTTAACCTAACCCAACTTCTGCCTTAACCTAACCCAACTTCTGCCTTAACCTAACCCAACTTCTGCCTTAACCTAACCCAACTTCTGCCTTAACCTAACCCAACTTCTGCCTTAACCTAACCCAACTTCTGCCTTAACCTAACCCAACTTCTGCCTTAACCTAACCCAACTTCTGCCTTAACCTAACCCAACTTCTGCCTTAACCTAACCCAAGTTGCGCCCTAACCTAACCCAAGTTGCGCCCTAACCTAACCCACGTTGCGCCCGAACCTAACCCACGTTGCGCCCTAACCTAACCCACGTTGCGCCCTAACCTAACCCACGTTGCGCCCTAACCTAACCCACGTTGCGCCCTAACCTAACCCACGTTGCGCCCTAACCTAACCCACGTTGCGCCCTAACCTAACCCACGTTGCGCCCTAACCTAACCCACGTTGCGCCCTAACCTAACCCACGTTGCGCCCTAACCTAACCCACGTTGCGCCCTAACCTAACCCACGTTGCGCCTTAACCTAACCCACGTTGCGCCTTAACCTAACCCACGTTGCGCCTTAACCTAACCCACGTTGCGCCTTAACCTAACCCACGTTGCGCCTTAACCTAACCCACGTTGCGCCTTAACCTAACCCACGTTGCGCCTTAACCTAACCCAAGTTGCGCCTTAACCTAACCCAAGTTGCGCCCTAACCTAACCCACGTTGCGCCTTAACCTAACCCACGTTGCGCCTTAACCTAACCCACGTTGCGCCTTAACCTAACCCACGTTGCGCCTTAACCTAACCCACGTTGCGCCTTAACCTAACCCACGTTGCGCCTTAACCTAACCCACGTTGCGCCTTAACCTAACCCACGTTGCGCCTTAACCTAACCCACGTTGCGCCTTAACCTAACCCACGTTGCGCCTTAACCTAACCCACGTTGCGCCTTAACCTAACCCACGTTGCGCCTTAACCTAACCCACGTTGCGCCTTAACCTAACCCAAGTTGCGCCTTAACCTAACCCAAGTTGCGCCTTAACCTAACCCAAGTTGCGCCTTAACCTAACCCAAGTTGCGCCTTAACCTAACCCAAGTTGCGCCTTAACCTAACCCAAGTTGCGCCTTAACCTAACCCAAGTTGCGCCTTAACCTAACCCAAGTTGCGCCTTAACCTAACCCAAGTTGCGCCTTAACCTAACCCAAGTTGCGCCTTAACCTAACCCACGTTGCGCCTTAACCTAACCCACGTTGCGCCCTAACCTAACCCACGTTGCGCCTTAACCTGCCCTGTAATTGTTAGTTATATGAATCTAGGAATTCGTGTAGCGTTGCCTAATTGCAACCATCTCAACATAGTTCACTTCGCGCACACTGTGGTGTTCTGCGTATTGATTCATTTTACGGTGCGTACCCTCACATCTTGCGAGTGTTGCTTACTTTCCACATGGTCCCGCTATCCACTGTATTGTGTACTGCAATAGGACGTATATCGCCCCCGCCCCCCCCCCCTCCCCTCCTGTCACCTCTAGCTCGTCGGTCAGGAGTTCGCGTGTTGAATGCGCTTCGCAGCTGTGCAATGGCATTCGCATACGTACGCTGGCCACCTTCCACGTGTTCTTTCGTGCACACGTCGCAGCGTGTATGTATGCTGATGGAGTGCGTCGTGACACACAACATCCAGGCATGCAAGACTCGTAGAAGTCGCAAATGTAGATGGATGTCTACGTTTGCTGCCCAAGTTACGCAAATGAACTGGAAATCCGTTGTTGCGCGGTTGTTCGCGCTGGAGGTGAATCGTTGATATCGACGATCGGTACAGGTATTAACCGGTTGCTTCAGCGACACCCGTCATACCCACGAACGTGAGTGGGCATGTGGGTATGAAGCGATACGCGGCGGTGGCTGGGTGGGACCGTCCCCGGCCGGTGAGGGGGGGGCGCCCGGCGTGCTGGCCGCGCGCTGCGTGGGCGCACGCGCGGCAGCCGGCTGGTGGGGGCGCCCAGTGGCAGGCGCGCCGGCTGACGGACGCGGCAGGCGGCGCATCTGCGTGCCGGCGCACCCAGCGCGCGGCGCCGTGCGGCCAAAGTGGGTCCTCCCGGGCCCGGTGCGAAGCGCGGTGGACATCTGCAGTGTGCTGGTCCGATTGAGGACTGTGTGCGTTGAGGATGCGCCGCCGCCCGGCACTCGGCGCCGCGACGCCGTCTGCTGCTCGGTCGCCCCCGCGGTTCTCGCAGGTGGTTTGTATCGCAGCTGTGCGGATGTGTTGGCGCGTGCGCTGTGCTGGGAGAGTTCGCTTTGGCACCCAAGTGGGGCTCTGCCCCTCTGTGGCGCTGGCGTTGGAGCTGCCCGGTCACTGTTTGTGGCCGCGTGTTGTCTCCCGCCGGCAACACCACGACAGCACGCTCCCGGGCCTCTGTCGGCAGCGGCAAGCTCAGTTGGGAGCACGGGTGGTCGCACTGAAAGCGTCTACTCGCCTATCTCCGGGCGATTGCGCCTCTCTCGAACCCGACCAAGTACTTAGGACGGCGCTGCGCGCCGCCGGGACCTGAGAGGGTTTCGAGGTGTATCGTGCAGGGGAGCCCAGCCTCCTCCTGTTTGCAGAATAATTGAGCGGACGCTTGCGTGTTCGCGCGGGCCCCCGGGACACACTCCCGGGCGGCCGGCTGCTCAGCTCTAGTTGACGCAGCTCCCTGGTTGATCCTGCCAGTAGTCATATGCTTGTCTCAAAGATTAAGCCATGCATGTCTCAGTACAAGCCGCATTAAGGTGAAACCGCGAATGGCTCATTAAATCAGTTATGGTTCCTTAGATCGTACCCACGTTACTTGGATAACTGTGGTAATTCTAGAGCTAATACATGCAAACAGAGTCCCGACCAGAGATGGAAGGGACGCTTTTATTAGATCAAAACCAATCGGTCGGCTCGTCCGGTCCGTTTGCCTTGGTGACTCTGAATAACTTTGGGCTGATCGCACGGTCTTCGTACCGGCGACGCATCTTTCAAATGTCTGCCTTATCAACTGTCGATGGTAGGTTCTGCGCCTACCATGGTTGTAACGGGTAACGGGGAATCAGGGTTCGATTCCGGAGAGGGAGCCTGAGAAACGGCTACCACATCCAAGGAAGGCAGCAGGCGCGCAAATTACCCACTCCCGGCACGGGGAGGTAGTGACGAAAAATAACGATACGGGACTCATCCGAGGCCCCGTAATCGGAATGAGTACACTTTAAATCCTTTAACGAGTATCTATTGGAGGGCAAGTCTGGTGCCAGCAGCCGCGGTAATTCCAGCTCCAATAGCGTATATTAAAGTTGTTGCGGTTAAAAAGCTCGTAGTTGGATTTGTGTCCCACGCTGTTGGTTCACCGCCCGTCGGTGTTTAACTGGCATGTATCGTGGGACGTCCTGCCGGTGGGGCGAGCCGAAGGCGTGCGACCGCCTCGTGCGTGCTCGTGCGTCCCGAGGCGGACCCCGTTGAAATCCTACCAGGGTGCTCTTTATTGAGTGTCTCGGTGGGCCGGCACGTTTACTTTGAACAAATTAGAGTGCTTAAAGCAGGCAAGCCCGCCTGAATACTGTGTGCATGGAATAATGGAATAGGACCTCGGTTCTATTTTGTTGGTTTTCGGAACCCGAGGTAATGATTAATAGGGACAGGCGGGGGCATTCGTATTGCGACGTTAGAGGTGAAATTCTTGGATCGTCGCAAGACGAACAGAAGCGAAAGCATTTGCCAAGTAT
>NC_064620.1:307110644-307118144 GCF_023898315.1 Schistocerca nitens
GTTTATAATCATATGCCATACACCGGGGGACGATGCCGCGAGGTGTAGCTAGCTAGTGCAGTCGCACCGCTACTACTGTACAGAGATAGAACAGGCATTGACTATACATACATTAAGCTTATACACGGCGGTGCTTAGTAATACGCGCAGTCATCGGAATATAGATAACACATACAACTGTCCCTATACATGCTGAACGTCTGTGCACACAATGTCAACCACACGTCACCCACACACTCCATCACCCACTAGTCTATGCCTGTAACAGACGCAGACACAACATCTAAGTACCAGCATGGAACAACATCCAGTGCATCCTCTCGGCCACAGTACACCATCCACACTATGATAACCAGACCGGGACGTCGAACCAGAAAACTGAATATCCCACTCTTCCTACAACCACCATTGCTCAGATACGCCACCAACACCCACACATGTCCTACACAGGGGTGCACCCAACAGCACCACACTGCCGCATCTCACAGCACATAAACAATGGCAGGAATGAAAGACACAGGTGTGCCACTCCTTTGCCACAAACACAGAACGGGCGCGCCACCTGCCATGAGCCACAAGTGCAACTGACGTGACATATCTGATAGTGCCTCAGGCGTCCACTTACTACCATCACTATCAACGAACCTCGCCACCCCACCCCCCCCCCCCACACACACCATCCCTTAACCCAACTTCTGCCTTAACCTAACCCAACTTCTGCCTTAACCTAACCCAACTTCTGCCTTAACCTAACCCAACTTCTGCCTTAACCTAACCCAACTTCTGCCTTAACCTAACCCAACTTCTGCCTTAACCTAACCCAACTTCTGCCTTAACCTAACCCAACTTCTGCCTTAACCTAACCCAACTTCTGCCTTAACCTAACCCAACTTCTGCCTTAACCTAACCCAACTTCTGCCTTAACCTAACCCAACTTCTGCCTTAACCTAACCCAACTTCTGCCTTAACCTAACCCAACTTCTGCCTTAACCTAACCCAACTTCTGCCTTAACCTAACCCAACTTCTGCCTTAACCTAACCCAACTTCTGCCTTAACCTAACCCAACTTCTGCCTTAACCTAACCCAAGTTGCGCCCTAACCTAACCCAAGTTGCGCCCTAACCTAACCCACGTTGCGCCCGAACCTAACCCACGTTGCGCCCTAACCTAACCCACGTTGCGCCCTAACCTAACCCACGTTGCGCCCTAACCTAACCCACGTTGCGCCCTAACCTAACCCACGTTGCGCCCTAACCTAACCCACGTTGCGCCCTAACCTAACCCACGTTGCGCCCTAACCTAACCCACGTTGCGCCCTAACCTAACCCACGTTGCGCCCTAACCTAACCCACGTTGCGCCCTAACCTAACCCACGTTGCGCCTTAACCTAACCCACGTTGCGCCTTAACCTAACCCACGTTGCGCCTTAACCTAACCCACGTTGCGCCTTAACCTAACCCACGTTGCGCCTTAACCTAACCCACGTTGCGCCTTAACCTAACCCACGTTGCGCCTTAACCTAACCCACGTTGCGCCTTAACCTAACCCACGTTGCGCCTTAACCTAACCCACGTTGCGCCTTAACCTAACCCACGTTGCGCCTTAACCTAACCCACGTTGCGCCTTAACCTAACCCACGTTGCGCCTTAACCTAACCCACGTTGCGCCTTAACCTAACCCACGTTGCGCCTTAACCTAACCCACGTTGCGCCTTAACCTAACCCACGTTGCGCCTTAACCTAACCCACGTTGCGCCTTAACCTAACCCACGTTGCGCCTTAACCTAACCCAAGTTGCGCCTTAACCTAACCCAAGTTGCGCCTTAACCTAACCCAAGTTGCGCCTTAACCTAACCCAAGTTGCGCCTTAACCTAACCCAAGTTGCGCCTTAACCTAACCCAAGTTGCGCCTTAACCTAACCCAAGTTGCGCCTTAACCTAACCCAAGTTGCGCCTTAACCTAACCCAAGTTGCGCCTTAACCTAACCCACGTTGCGCCTTAACCTAACCCACGTTGCGCCCTAACCTAACCCACGTTGCGCCTTAACCTGCCCTGTAATTGTTAGTTATATGAATCTAGGAATTCGTGTAGCGTTGCCTAATTGCAACCATCTCAACATAGTTCACTTCGCGCACACTGTGGTGTTCTGCGTATTGATTCATTTTACGGTGCGTACCCTCACATCTTGCGAGTGTTGCTTACTTTCCACATGGTCCCGCTATCCACTGTATTGTGTACTGCAATAGGACGTATATCGCCCCCGCCCCCCCCCCCTCCCCTCCTGTCACCTCTAGCTCGTCGGTCAGGAGTTCGCGTGTTGAATGCGCTTCGCAGCTGTGCAATGGCATTCGCATACGTACGCTGGCCACCTTCCACGTGTTCTTTCGTGCACACGTCGCAGCGTGTATGTATGCTGATGGAGTGCGTCGTGACACACAACATCCAGGCATGCAAGACTCGTAGAAGTCGCAAATGTAGATGGATGTCTACGTTTGCTGCCCAAGTTACGCAAATGAACTGGAAATCCGTTGTTGCGCGGTTGTTCGCGCTGGAGGTGAATCGTTGATATCGACGATCGGTACAGGTATTAACCGGTTGCTTCAGCGACACCCGTCATACCCACGAACGTGAGTGGGCATGTGGGTATGAAGCGATACGCGGCGGTGGCTGGGTGGGACCGTCCCCGGCCGGTGAGGGGGGGGCGCCCGGCGTGCTGGCCGCGCGCTGCGTGGGCGCACGCGCGGCAGCCGGCTGGTGGGGGCGCCCAGTGGCAGGCGCGCCGGCTGACGGACGCGGCAGGCGGCGCATCTGCGTGCCGGCGCACCCAGCGCGCGGCGCCGTGCGGCCAAAGTGGGTCCTCCCGGGCCCGGTGCGAAGCGCGGTGGACATCTGCAGTGTGCTGGTCCGATTGAGGACTGTGTGCGTTGAGGATGCGCCGCCGCCCGGCACTCGGCGCCGCGACGCCGTCTGCTGCTCGGTCGCCCCCGCGGTTCTCGCAGGTGGTTTGTATCGCAGCTGTGCGGATGTGTTGGCGCGTGCGCTGTGCTGGGAGAGTTCGCTTTGGCACCCAAGTGGGGCTCTGCCCCTCTGTGGCGCTGGCGTTGGAGCTGCCCGGTCACTGTTTGTGGCCGCGTGTTGTCTCCCGCCGGCAACACCACGACAGCACGCTCCCGGGCCTCTGTCGGCAGCGGCAAGCTCAGTTGGGAGCACGGGTGGTCGCACTGAAAGCGTCTACTCGCCTATCTCCGGGCGATTGCGCCTCTCTCGAACCCGACCAAGTACTTAGGACGGCGCTGCGCGCCGCCGGGACCTGAGAGGGTTTCGAGGTGTATCGTGCAGGGGAGCCCAGCCTCCTCCTGTTTGCAGAATAATTGAGCGGACGCTTGCGTGTTCGCGCGGGCCCCCGGGACACACTCCCGGGCGGCCGGCTGCTCAGCTCTAGTTGACGCAGCTCCCTGGTTGATCCTGCCAGTAGTCATATGCTTGTCTCAAAGATTAAGCCATGCATGTCTCAGTACAAGCCGCATTAAGGTGAAACCGCGAATGGCTCATTAAATCAGTTATGGTTCCTTAGATCGTACCCACGTTACTTGGATAACTGTGGTAATTCTAGAGCTAATACATGCAAACAGAGTCCCGACCAGAGATGGAAGGGACGCTTTTATTAGATCAAAACCAATCGGTCGGCTCGTCCGGTCCGTTTGCCTTGGTGACTCTGAATAACTTTGGGCTGATCGCACGGTCTTCGTACCGGCGACGCATCTTTCAAATGTCTGCCTTATCAACTGTCGATGGTAGGTTCTGCGCCTACCATGGTTGTAACGGGTAACGGGGAATCAGGGTTCGATTCCGGAGAGGGAGCCTGAGAAACGGCTACCACATCCAAGGAAGGCAGCAGGCGCGCAAATTACCCACTCCCGGCACGGGGAGGTAGTGACGAAAAATAACGATACGGGACTCATCCGAGGCCCCGTAATCGGAATGAGTACACTTTAAATCCTTTAACGAGTATCTATTGGAGGGCAAGTCTGGTGCCAGCAGCCGCGGTAATTCCAGCTCCAATAGCGTATATTAAAGTTGTTGCGGTTAAAAAGCTCGTAGTTGGATTTGTGTCCCACGCTGTTGGTTCACCGCCCGTCGGTGTTTAACTGGCATGTATCGTGGGACGTCCTGCCGGTGGGGCGAGCCGAAGGCGTGCGACCGCCTCGTGCGTGCTCGTGCGTCCCGAGGCGGACCCCGTTGAAATCCTACCAGGGTGCTCTTTATTGAGTGTCTCGGTGGGCCGGCACGTTTACTTTGAACAAATTAGAGTGCTTAAAGCAGGCAAGCCCGCCTGAATACTGTGTGCATGGAATAATGGAATAGGACCTCGGTTCTATTTTGTTGGTTTTCGGAACCCGAGGTAATGATTAATAGGGACAGGCGGGGGCATTCGTATTGCGACGTTAGAGGTGAAATTCTTGGATCGTCGCAAGACGAACAGAAGCGAAAGCATTTGCCAAGTATGTTTTCATTAATCAAGAACGAAAGTTAGAGGTTCGAAGGCGATCAGATACCGCCCTAGTTCTAACCATAAACGATGCCAGCCAGCGATCCGCCGCAGTTCCTCCGATGACTCGGCGGGCAGCCTCCGGGAAACCAAAGCTTTTGGGTTCCGGGGGAAGTATGGTTGCAAAGCTGAAACTTAAAGGAATTGACGGAAGGGCACCACCAGGAGTGGAGCCTGCGGCTTAATTTGACTCAACACGGGAAACCTCACCAGGCCCGGACACCGGAAGGATTGACAGATTGATAGCTCTTTCTTGATTCGGTGGGTGGTGGTGCATGGCCGTTCTTAGTTGGTGGAGCGATTTGTCTGGTTAATTCCGATAACGAACGAGACTCTAGCCTGCTAACTAGTCGCGTGACATCCTTCGTGCTGTCAGCGATTACTTTTCTTCTTAGAGGGACAGGCGGCTTCTAGCCGCACGAGATTGAGCAATAACAGGTCTGTGATGCCCTTAGATGTTCTGGGCCGCACGCGCGCTACACTGAAGGAATCAGCGTGTCTTCCTAGGCCGAAAGGTCGGGGTAACCCGCTGAACCTCCTTCGTGCTAGGGATTGGGGCTTGCAATTGTTCCCCATGAACGAGGAATTCCCAGTAAGCGCGAGTCATAAGCTCGCGTTGATTACGTCCCTGCCCTTTGTACACACCGCCCGTCGCTACTACCGATTGAATGATTTAGTGAGGTCTTCGGACTGGTACGCGGCATCGACTCTGTCGTTGCCGATGCTACCGGAAAGATGACCAAACTTGATCATTTAGAGGAAGTAAAAGTCGTAACAAGGTTTCCGTAGGTGAACCTGCGGAAGGATCATTACCGACTAGACTGCATGTCTTTCGATGTGCGTGTCGTGTCGTGCAACACGCTACCTGTACGGCTCGCAGTAGCTGTGCGCCGCGTGCGGGACCACGCGTGCTTCTCAAAACTAACGGAAAATGTTGTGTGGTACGAGCGCTGAAGCTCTGGAGCGGCTGGCCTGCGGCACCTGGCGCCTCGCGCCGGTTTTGAATGACGTTCGCCCGAGTGCCTGTCCGCTCCGGAGTGGAGCCGTACGACGCCCATCGGCCGTGAGGCCGTTGGACACAAAACACTGGAACAGGGGCCGTCGAACGCCTCAGTCCCGCCTATGCAACTGTTTTGAAAGAGACAGTGGAAACTGTAAAAAGATCACCCAGGACGGTGGATCACTCGGCTCGTGGGTCGATGAAGAACGCAGCAAATTGCGCGTCGACATGTGAACTGCAGGACACATGAACATCGACGTTTCGAACGCACATTGCGGTCCATGGATTCCGTTCCCGGGCCACGTCTGGCTGAGGGTCGGCTACGTAAACTGAAGCGCGCGGCGTTTGTCCCGCTTCGGAGACGTGGGTGTGTCGTGCCGGCCTGTGGGGCCGGCCACGTCCCCTCAAACGAGCGATGCGCGCCCGTCGCCTGGCGGTTCGCATACCGGTACTGTCTCGGTAGCGTGCACAGCCGGCTGGCGGTGTGGCGTGCGACACCTCGTACAACGACCTCAGAGCAGGCGAGACTACCCGCTGAATTTAAGCATATTACTAAGCGGAGGAAAAGAAACTAACAAGGATTCCCCCAGTAGCGGCGAGCGAACAGGGAAGAGTCCAGCACCGAACCCCGCAGGCTGCCGCCTGTCGTGGCATGTGGTGTTTGGGAGGGTCCACTACCCCGACGCCTCGCGCCGAGCCCAAGTCCAACTTGAATGAGGCCACGGCCCGTAGAGGGTGCCAGGCCCGTAGCGGCCGGTGCGAGCGTCGGCGGGACCTCTCCTTCGAGTCGGGTTGCTTGAGAGTGCAGCTCCAAGTGGGTGGTAAACTCCATCTGAGACTAAATATGACCACGAGACCGATAGCGAACAAGTACCGTGAGGGAAAGTTGAAAAGAACTTTGAAGAGAGAGTTCAAAAGTACGTGAAACCGTTCTGGGGTAAACGTGAGAAGTCCGAAAGGTCGAACGGGTGAGATTCACGCCCATCCGGCCACTGGCCTCCGCCCTCGGCAGATGGGGCCGGCCGCCCGCGCGGAGCAATCCGCGGCGGGGTCGTGTCCGGTTGCCTTTCCACTCGCCGCGGGGTGGGGCCGTTCCGGTGTGCGGTGGGCCGCACTTCTCCCCTAGTAGGACGTCGCGACCCGCTGGGTGCCGGCCTACGGCCCGGGTGCGCAGCCTGTCCTTCCGCGGGCCTCGGTTCGCGTCTGTTGGGCAGAGCCCCGGTGTCCTGGCTGGCTGCTCGGCGGTATATCTGGAGGAGTCGATTCGCCCCTTTGGGCGCTCGGGCTCCCGGCAAGCGCGCGCGGTTCTTCCCGGATGACGGACCTACCTGGCCCGGCCCCGGACCCGCGCCGCTGTTGGCTCGGGATGCTCTCGGGCGGAATAATCGCTCCCGTCAGCGGCGCTTCAGCTTTGGACAATTTCACGACCCGTCTTGAAACACGGACCAAGGAGTCTAACATGTGCGCGAGTCATTGGGCTGTACGAAACCTAAAGGCGTAATGAAAGTGAAGGTCTCGCCTTGCGCGGGCCGAGGGAGGATGGGGCTTCCCCGCCCTTCACGGGGCGGCGGCCTCCGCACTCCCGGGGCGTCTCGTCCTCATTGCGAGGTGAGGCGCACCTAGAGCGTACACGTTGGGACCCGAAAGATGGTGAACTATGCCTGGCCAGGACGAAGTCAGGGGAAACCCTGATGGAGGTCCGTAGCGATTCTGACGTGCAAATCGATCGTCGGAGCTGGGTATAGGGGCGAAAGACTAATCGAACCATCTAGTAGCTGGTTCCCTCCGAAGTTTCCCTCAGGATAGCTGGTGCTCGTACGAGTCTCATCCGGTAAAGCGAATGATTAGAGGCCTTGGGGCCGAAACGACCTCAACCTATTCTCAAACTTTAAATGGGTGAGATCTCCGGCTTGCTTGATATGCTGAAGCCGCGAGCAAACGACTCGGATCG
>NC_064620.1:307123144-307125644 GCF_023898315.1 Schistocerca nitens
ACATATCTGATAGTGCCTCAGGCGTCCACTTACTACCATCACTATCAACGAACCTCGCCACCCCACCCCCCCCCCCCACACACACCATCCCTTAACCCAACTTCTGCCTTAACCTAACCCAACTTCTGCCTTAACCTAACCCAACTTCTGCCTTAACCTAACCCAACTTCTGCCTTAACCTAACCCAACTTCTGCCTTAACCTAACCCAACTTCTGCCTTAACCTAACCCAACTTCTGCCTTAACCTAACCCAACTTCTGCCTTAACCTAACCCAACTTCTGCCTTAACCTAACCCAACTTCTGCCTTAACCTAACCCAACTTCTGCCTTAACCTAACCCAACTTCTGCCTTAACCTAACCCAACTTCTGCCTTAACCTAACCCAACTTCTGCCTTAACCTAACCCAACTTCTGCCTTAACCTAACCCAAGTTGCGCCCTAACCTAACCCACGTTGCGCCCTAACCTAACCCACGTTGCGCCCGAACCTAACCCACGTTGCGCCCTAACCTAACCCACGTTGCGCCCTAACCTAACCCACGTTGCGCCCTAACCTAACCCACGTTGCGCCCTAACCTAACCCACGTTGCGCCCTAACCTAACCCACGTTGCGCCCTAACCTAACCCACGTTGCGCCCTAACCTAACCCACGTTGCGCCCTAACCTAACCCACGTTGCGCCCTAACCTAACCCACGTTGCGCCCTAACCTAACCCACGTTGCGCCTTAACCTAACCCACGTTGCGCCTTAACCTAACCCACGTTGCGCCTTAACCTAACCCACGTTGCGCCTTAACCTAACCCACGTTGCGCCTTAACCTAACCCACGTTGCGCCTTAACCTAACCCACGTTGCGCCTTAACCTAACCCACGTTGCGCCTTAACCTAACCCACGTTGCGCCTTAACCTAACCCACGTTGCGCCTTAACCTAACCCACGTTGCGCCTTAACCTAACCCACGTTGCGCCTTAACCTAACCCACGTTGCGCCTTAACCTAACCCACGTTGCGCCTTAACCTAACCCACGTTGCGCCTTAACCTAACCCACGTTGCGCCTTAACCTAACCCACGTTGCGCCTTAACCTAACCCACGTTGCGCCTTAACCTAACCCACGTTGCGCCTTAACCTAACCCACGTTGCGCCTTAACCTAACCCACGTTGCGCCTTAACCTAACCCAAGTTGCGCCTTAACCTAACCCAAGTTGCGCCTTAACCTAACCCAAGTTGCGCCTTAACCTAACCCAAGTTGCGCCTTAACCTAACCCAAGTTGCGCCTTAACCTAACCCAAGTTGCGCCTTAACCTAACCCAAGTTGCGCCTTAACCTAACCCAAGTTGCGCCTTAACCTAACCCAAGTTGCGCCTTAACCTAACCCAAGTTGCGCCTTAACCTAACCCAAGTTGCGCCTTAACCTAACCCACGTTGCGCCTTAACCTAACCCACGTTGCGCCCTAACCTAACCCACGTTGCGCCTTAACCTGCCCTGTAATTGTTAGTTATATGAATCTAGGAATTCGTGTAGCGTTGCCTAATTGCAACCATCTCAACATAGTTCACTTCGCGCACACTGTGGTGTTCTGCGTATTGATTCATTTTACGGTGCGTACCCTCACATCTTGCGAGTGTTGCTTACTTTCCACATGGTCCCGCTATCCACTGTATTGTGTACTGCAATAGGACGTATATCGCCCCCGCCCCCCCCCCCTCCCCTCCTGTCACCTCTAGCTCGTCGGTCAGGAGTTCGCGTGTTGAATGCGCTTCGCAGCTGTGCAATGGCATTCGCATACGTACGCTGGCCACCTTCCACGTGTTCTTTCGTGCACACGTCGCAGCGTGTATGTATGCTGATGGAGTGCGTCGTGACACACAACATCCAGGCATGCAAGACTCGTAGAAGTCGCAAATGTAGATGGATGTCTACGTTTGCTGCCCAAGTTACGCAAATGAACTGGAAATCCGTTGTTGCGCGGTTGTTCGCGCTGGAGGTGAATCGTTGATATCGACGATCGGTACAGGTATTAACCGGTTGCTTCAGCGACACCCGTCATACCCACGAACGTGAGTGGGCATGTGGGTATGAAGCGATACGCGGCGGTGGCTGGGTGGGACCGTCCCCGGCCGGTGAGGGGGGGGCGCCCGGCGTGCTGGCCGCGCGCTGCGTGGGCGCACGCGCGGCAGCCGGCTGGTGGGGGCGCCCAGTGGCAGGCGCGCCGGCTGACGGACGCGGCAGGCGGCGCATCTGCGTGCCGGCGCACCCAGCGCGCGGCGCCGTGCGGCCAAAGTGGGTCCTCCCGGGCCCGGTGCGAAGCGCGGTGGACATCTGCAGTGTGCTGGTCCGATTGAGGACTGTGTGCGTTGAGGATGCGCCGCCGCCCGGCACTCGGCGCCGCGACGCCGTCTGCTGCTCGGTCGCCCCCGCGGTTCTCGCAGGTGGTTTGTATCGCAGCTGTGCGGATGTGTTGGCGCGTGCGCTGTGCTGGGAGAGTTCGCTTTGGCACCCA
>NC_064620.1:307135644-307138144 GCF_023898315.1 Schistocerca nitens
CCATGAGCCACAAGTGCAACTGACGTGACATATCTGATAGTGCCTCAGGCGTCCACTTACTACCATCACTATCAACGAACCTCGCCACCCCACCCCCCCCCCCACACACACCATCCCTTAACCCAACTTCTGCCTTAACCTAACCCAACTTCTGCCTTAACCTAACCCAACTTCTGCCTTAACCTAACCCAACTTCTGCCTTAACCTAACCCAACTTCTGCCTTAACCTAACCCAACTTCTGCCTTAACCTAACCCAACTTCTGCCTTAACCTAACCCAACTTCTGCCTTAACCTAACCCAACTTCTGCCTTAACCTAACCCAACTTCTGCCTTAACCTAACCCAACTTCTGCCTTAACCTAACCCAACTTCTGCCTTAACCTAACCCAACTTCTGCCTTAACCTAACCCAACTTCTGCCTTAACCTAACCCAACTTCTGCCTTAACCTAACCCAACTTCTGCCTTAACCTAACCCAACTTCTGCCTTAACCTAACCCAACTTCTGCCTTAACCTAACCCAGCTTCTGCCTTAACCTAACCCAACTTCTGCCTTAACCTAACCCAACTTCTGCCTTAACCTAACCCAACTTCTGCCTTAACCTAACCCAAGTTGCGCCCTAACCTAACCCACGTTGCGCCCTAACCTAACCCACGTTGCGCCCTAACCTAACCCACGTTGCGCCCTAACCTAACCCACGTTGCGCCCTAACCTAACCCAAGTTGCGCCCTAACCTAACCCACGTTGCGCCCTAACCTAACCCACGTTGCGCCCTAACCTAACCCACGTTGCGCCCTAACCTAACCCACGTTGCGCCCTAACCTAACCCACGTTGCGCCTTAACCTAACCCACGTTGCGCCCTAACCTAACCCACGTTGCGCCTTAACCTAACCCACGTTGCGCCTTAACCTAACCCACGTTGCGCCTTAACCTAACCCACGTTGCGCCTTAACCTAACCCACGTTGCGCCTTAACCTAACCCACGTTGCGCCTTAACCTAACCCACGTTGCGCCTTAACCTAACCCACGTTGCGCCTTAACCTAACCCACGTTGCGCCTTAACCTAACCCACGTTGCGCCTTAACCTAACCCACGTTGCGCCTTAACCTAACCCACGTTGCGCCTTAACCTAACCCACGTTGCGCCTTAACCTAACCCACGTTGCGCCTTAACCTAACCCACGTTGCGCCTTAACCTAACCCACGTTGCGCCTTAACCTAACCCAAGTTGCGCCTTAACCTAACCCAAGTTGCGCCTTAACCTAACCCAAGTTGCGCCTTAACCTAACCCAAGTTGCGCCTTAACCTAACCCAAGTTGCGCCTTAACCTAACCCAAGTTGCGCCTTAACCTAACCCAAGTTGCGCCTTAACCTAACCCAAGTTGCGCCTTAACCTAACCCAAGTTGCGCCTTAACCTAACCCACGTTGCGCCCTAACCTAACCCACGTTGCGCCTTAACCTGCCCTGTAATTGTTAGTTATATGAATCTAGGAATTCGTGTAGCGTTGCCTAATTGCAACCATCTCAACATAGTTCACTTCGCGCACACTGTGGTGTTCTGCGTATTGATTCATTTTACGGTGCGTACCCTCACATCTTGCGAGTGTTGCTTACTTTCCACATGGTCCCGCTATCCACTGTATTGTGTACTGCAATAGGACGTATATCGCCCCCGCCCCCCCCCCCCCTCCCCTCCTGTCACCTCTAGCTCGTCGGTCAGGAGTTCGCGTGTTGAATGCGCTTCGCAGCTGTGCAATGGCATTCGCATACGTACGCTGGCCACCTTCCACGTGTTCTTTCGTGCACACGTCGCAGCGTGTATGTATGCTGATGGAGTGCGTCGTGACACACAACATCCAGGCATGCAAGACTCGTAGAAGTCGCAAATGTAGATGGATGTCTACGTTTGCTGCCCAAGTTACGCAAATGAACTGGAAATCCGTTGTTGCGCGGTTGTTCGCGCTGGAGGTGAATCGTTGATATCGACGATCGGTACAGGTATTAACCGGTTGCTTCAGCGACACCCGTCATACCCACGAACGTGAGTGGGCATGTGGGTATGAAGCGATACGCGGCGGTGGCTGGGTGGGACCGTCCCCGGCCGGTGAGGGGGGGGCGCCCGGCGTGCTGGCCGCGCGCTGCGTGGGCGCACGCGCGGCAGCCGGCTGGTGGGGGCGCCCAGTGGCAGGCGCGCCGGCTGACGGACGCGGCAGGCGGCGCATCTGCGTGCCGGCGCACCCAGCGCGCGGCGCCGTGCGGCCAAAGTGGGTCCTCCCGGGCCCGGTGCGAAGCGCGGTGGACATCTGCAGTGTGCTGGTCCGATTGAGGACTGTGTGCGTTGAGGATGCGCCGCCGCCCGGCACTCGGCGCCGCGACGCCGTCTGCTGCTCGGTCGCCCCCGCGGTTCTCGCAGGTGGTTTGTATCGCAGCTGTGCGGATGTGTTGGCGCGTGCGCTGTGCTGGGAGAGTTCGCTTTGGCACCCAAGTGGGGCTCTGCCCC
>NC_064620.1:307148144-307150644 GCF_023898315.1 Schistocerca nitens
GCGCGCCACCTGCCATGAGCCACAAGTGCAACTGACGTGACATATCTGATAGTGCCTCAGGCGTCCACTTACTACCATCACTATCAACGAACCTCGCCACCCCACCCCCCCCCCCACACACACCATCCCTTAACCCAACTTCTGCCTTAACCTAACCCAACTTCTGCCTTAACCTAACCCAACTTCTGCCTTAACCTAACCCAACTTCTGCCTTAACCTAACCCAACTTCTGCCTTAACCTAACCCAACTTCTGCCTTAACCTAACCCAACTTCTGCCTTAACCTAACCCAACTTCTGCCTTAACCTAACCCAACTTCTGCCTTAACCTAACCCAACTTCTGCCTTAACCTAACCCAACTTCTGCCTTAACCTAACCCAACTTCTGCCTTAACCTAACCCAACTTCTGCCTTAACCTAACCCAACTTCTGCCTTAACCTAACCCAACTTCTGCCTTAACCTAACCCAACTTCTGCCTTAACCTAACCCAGCTTCTGCCTTAACCTAACCCAACTTCTGCCTTAACCTAACCCAACTTCTGCCTTAACCTAACCCAACTTCTGCCTTAACCTAACCCAAGTTGCGCCCTAACCTAACCCACGTTGCGCCCTAACCTAACCCACGTTGCGCCCTAACCTAACCCACGTTGCGCCCTAACCTAACCCACGTTGCGCCCTAACCTAACCCAAGTTGCGCCCTAACCTAACCCACGTTGCGCCCTAACCTAACCCACGTTGCGCCCTAACCTAACCCACGTTGCGCCCTAACCTAACCCACGTTGCGCCCTAACCTAACCCACGTTGCGCCCTAACCTAACCCACGTTGCGCCCTAACCTAACCCACGTTGCGCCCTAACCTAACCCACGTTGCGCCTTAACCTAACCCACGTTGCGCCTTAACCTAACCCACGTTGCGCCTTAACCTAACCCACGTTGCGCCTTAACCTAACCCACGTTGCGCCTTAACCTAACCCACGTTGCGCCTTAACCTAACCCACGTTGCGCCTTAACCTAACCCACGTTGCGCCTTAACCTAACCCACGTTGCGCCTTAACCTAACCCACGTTGCGCCTTAACCTAACCCACGTTGCGCCTTAACCTAACCCACGTTGCGCCTTAACCTAACCCACGTTGCGCCTTAACCTAACCCACGTTGCGCCTTAACCTAACCCACGTTGCGCCTTAACCTAACCCAAGTTGCGCCTTAACCTAACCCAAGTTGCGCCTTAACCTAACCCAAGTTGCGCCTTAACCTAACCCAAGTTGCGCCTTAACCTAACCCAAGTTGCGCCTTAACCTAACCCAAGTTGCGCCTTAACCTAACCCAAGTTGCGCCTTAACCTAACCCAAGTTGCGCCTTAACCTAACCCAAGTTGCGCCTTAACCTAACCCAAGTTGCGCCTTAACCTAACCCACGTTGCGCCTTAACCTAACCCACGTTGCGCCCTAACCTAACCCACGTTGCGCCTTAACCTGCCCTGTAATTGTTAGTTATATGAATCTAGGAATTCGTGTAGCGTTGCCTAATTGCAACCATCTCAACATAGTTCACTTCGCGCACACTGTGGTGTTCTGCGTATTGATTCATTTTACGGTGCGTACCCTCACATCTTGCGAGTGTTGCTTACTTTCCACATGGTCCCGCTATCCACTGTATTGTGTACTGCAATAGGACGTATATCGCCCCCGCCCCCCCCCCCCTCCCCTCCTGTCACCTCTAGCTCGTCGGTCAGGAGTTCGCGTGTTGAATGCGCTTCGCAGCTGTGCAATGGCATTCGCATACGTACGCTGGCCACCTTCCACGTGTTCTTTCGTGCACACGTCGCAGCGTGTATGTATGCTGATGGAGTGCGTCGTGACACACAACATCCAGGCATGCAAGACTCGTAGAAGTCGCAAATGTAGATGGATGTCTACGTTTGCTGCCCAAGTTACGCAAATGAACTGGAAATCCGTTGTTGCGCGGTTGTTCGCGCTGGAGGTGAATCGTTGATATCGACGATCGGTACAGGTATTAACCGGTTGCTTCAGCGACACCCGTCATACCCACGAACGTGAGTGGGCATGTGGGTATGAAGCGATACGCGGCGGTGGCTGGGTGGGACCGTCCCCGGCCGGTGAGGGGGGGGCGCCCGGCGTGCTGGCCGCGCGCTGCGTGGGCGCACGCGCGGCAGCCGGCTGGTGGGGGCGCCCAGTGGCAGGCGCGCCGGCTGACGGACGCGGCAGGCGGCGCATCTGCGTGCCGGCGCACCCAGCGCGCGGCGCCGTGCGGCCAAAGTGGGTCCTCCCGGGCCCGGTGCGAAGCGCGGTGGACATCTGCAGTGTGCTGGTCCGATTGAGGACTGTGTGCGTTGAGGATGCGCCGCCGCCCGGCACTCGGCGCCGCGACGCCGTCTGCTGCTCGGTCGCCCCCGCGGTTCTCGCAGGTGGTTTGTATCGCAGCTGTGCGGATGTGTTGGCGCGTGCGCTGTGCTGGGAGAGTTCGCTTTGGCACCCAAGTGG
>NC_064620.1:307160644-307163144 GCF_023898315.1 Schistocerca nitens
CTGCCTTAACCTAACCCAACTTCTGCCTTAACCTAACCCAAGTTGCGCCCTAACCTAACCCACGTTGCGCCCTAACCTAACCCACGTTGCGCCCTAACCTAACCCACGTTGCGCCCTAACCTAACCCACGTTGCGCCCTAACCTAACCCAAGTTGCGCCCTAACCTAACCCACGTTGCGCCCTAACCTAACCCACGTTGCGCCCTAACCTAACCCACGTTGCGCCCTAACCTAACCCACGTTGCGCCCTAACCTAACCCACGTTGCGCCCTAACCTAACCCACGTTGCGCCTTAACCTAACCCACGTTGCGCCCTAACCTAACCCACGTTGCGCCTTAACCTAACCCACGTTGCGCCTTAACCTAACCCACGTTGCGCCTTAACCTAACCCACGTTGCGCCTTAACCTAACCCACGTTGCGCCTTAACCTAACCCACGTTGCGCCTTAACCTAACCCACGTTGCGCCTTAACCTAACCCACGTTGCGCCTTAACCTAACCCACGTTGCGCCTTAACCTAACCCACGTTGCGCCTTAACCTAACCCACGTTGCGCCTTAACCTAACCCACGTTGCGCCTTAACCTAACCCACGTTGCGCCTTAACCTAACCCACGTTGCGCCTTAACCTAACCCACGTTGCGCCTTAACCTAACCCACGTTGCGCCTTAACCTAACCCACGTTGCGCCTTAACCTAACCCACGTTGCGCCTTAACCTAACCCACGTTGCGCCTTAACCTAACCCAAGTTGCGCCTTAACCTAACCCAAGTTGCGCCTTAACCTAACCCAAGTTGCGCCTTAACCTAACCCAAGTTGCGCCTTAACCTAACCCAAGTTGCGCCTTAACCTAACCCAAGTTGCGCCTTAACCTAACCCAAGTTGCGCCTTAACCTAACCCAAGTTGCGCCTTAACCTAACCCAAGTTGCGCCTTAACCTAACCCAAGTTGCGCCTTAACCTAACCCACGTTGCGCCCTAACCTAACCCACGTTGCGCCTTAACCTGCCCTGTAATTGTTAGTTATATGAATCTAGGAATTCGTGTAGCGTTGCCTAATTGCAACCATCTCAACATAGTTCACTTCGCGCACACTGTGGTGTTCTGCATATTGATTCATTTTACGGTGCGTACCCTCACATCTTGCGAGTGTTGCTTACTTTCCACATGGTCCCGCTATCCACTGTATTGTGTACTGCAATAGGACGTATATCGCCCCCGCCCCCCCCCCCTCCCCTCCTGTCACCTCTAGCTCGTCGGTCAGGAGTTCGCGTGTTGAATGCGCTTCGCAGCTGTGCAATGGCATTCGCATACGTACGCTGGCCACCTTCCACGTGTTCTTTCGTGCACACGTCGCAGCGTGTATGTATGCTGATGGAGTGCGTCGTGACACACAACATCCAGGCATGCAAGACTCGTAGAAGTCGCAAATGTAGATGGATGTCTACGTTTGCTGCCCAAGTTACGCAAATGAACTGGAAATCCGTTGTTGCGCGGTTGTTCGCGCTGGAGGTGAATCGTTGATATCGACGATCGGTACAGGTATTAACCGGTTGCTTCAGCGACACCCGTCATACCCACGAACGTGAGTGGGCATGTGGGTATGAAGCGATACGCGGCGGTGGCTGGGTGGGACCGTCCCCGGCCGGTGAGGGGGGGGCGCCCGGCGTGCTGGCCGCGCGCTGCGTGGGCGCACGCGCGGCAGCCGGCTGGTGGGGGCGCCCAGTGGCAGGCGCGCCGGCTGACGGACGCGGCAGGCGGCGCATCTGCGTGCCGGCGCACCCAGCGCGCGGCGCCGTGCGGCCAAAGTGGGTCCTCCCGGGCCCGGTGCGAAGCGCGGTGGACATCTGCAGTGTGCTGGTCCGATTGAGGACTGTGTGCGTTGAGGATGCGCCGCCGCCCGGCACTCGGCGCCGCGACGCCGTCTGCTGCTCGGTCGCCCCCGCGGTTCTCGCAGGTGGTTTGTATCGCAGCTGTGCGGATGTGTTGGCGCGTGCGCTGTGCTGGGAGAGTTCGCTTTGGCACCCAAGTGGGGCTCTGCCCCTCTGTGGCGCTGGCGTTGGAGCTGCCCGGTCACTGTTTGTGGCCGCGTGTTGTCTCCCGCCGGCAACACCACGACAGCACGCTCCCGGGCCTCTGTCGGCAGCGGCAAGCTCAGTTGGGAGCACGGGTGGTCGCACTGAAAGCGTCTACTCGCCTATCTCCGGGCGATTGCGCCTCTCTCGAACCCGACCAAGTACTTAGGACGGCGCTGCGCGCCGCCGGGACCTGAGAGGGTTTCGAGGTGTATCGTGCAGGGGAGCCCAGCCTCCTCCTGTTTGCAGAATAATTGAGCGGACGCTTGCGTGTTCGCGCGGGCCCCCGGGACACACTCCCGGGCGGCCGGCTGCTCAGCTCTAGTTGACGCAGCTCCCTGGTTGATCCTGCCAGTAGTCATATGCTTGTCTCAAAGATTAAGCCATGCATGTCTCAGTACAAGCCGCATTAAGGTGAAACCGCGAATGG
>NC_064620.1:307173144-307175644 GCF_023898315.1 Schistocerca nitens
TGCCTTAACCTAACCCAACTTCTGCCTTAACCTAACCCAACTTCTGCCTTAACCTAACCCAAGTTGCGCCCTAACCTAACCCACGTTGCGCCCTAACCTAACCCACGTTGCGCCCTAACCTAACCCACGTTGCGCCCTAACCTAACCCACGTTGCGCCCTAACCTAACCCAAGTTGCGCCCTAACCTAACCCACGTTGCGCCCTAACCTAACCCACGTTGCGCCCTAACCTAACCCACGTTGCGCCCTAACCTAACCCACGTTGCGCCCTAACCTAACCCACGTTGCGCCTTAACCTAACCCACGTTGCGCCCTAACCTAACCCACGTTGCGCCTTAACCTAACCCACGTTGCGCCTTAACCTAACCCACGTTGCGCCTTAACCTAACCCACGTTGCGCCTTAACCTAACCCACGTTGCGCCTTAACCTAACCCACGTTGCGCCTTAACCTAACCCACGTTGCGCCTTAACCTAACCCACGTTGCGCCTTAAACCTAACCCACGTTGCGCCTTAACCTAACCCACGTTGCGCCTTAACCTAACCCACGTTGCGCCTTAACCTAACCCACGTTGCGCCTTAACCTAACCCACGTTGCGCCTTAACCTAACCCACGTTGCGCCTTAACCTAACCCACGTTGCGCCTTAACCTAACCCACGTTGCGCCTTAACCTAACCCACGTTGCGCCTTAACCTAACCCACGTTGCGCCTTAACCTAACCCACGTTGCGCCTTAACCTAACCCAAGTTGCGCCTTAACCTAACCCAAGTTGCGCCTTAACCTAACCCAAGTTGCGCCTTAACCTAACCCAAGTTGCGCCTTAACCTAACCCAAGTTGCGCCTTAACCTAACCCAAGTTGCGCCTTAACCTAACCCAAGTTGCGCCTTAACCTAACCCAAGTTGCGCCTTAACCTAACCCAAGTTGCGCCTTAACCTAACCCAAGTTGCGCCTTAACCTAACCCAAGTTGCGCCTTAACCTAACCCACGTTGCGCCTTAACCTAACCCACGTTGCGCCCTAACCTAACCCACGTTGCGCCTTAACCTGCCCTGTAATTGTTAGTTATATGAATCTAGGAATTCGTGTAGCGTTGCCTAATTGCAACCATCTCAACATAGTTCACTTCGCGCACACTGTGGTGTTCTGCGTATTGATTCATTTTACGGTGCGTACCCTCACATCTTGCGAGTGTTGCTTACTTTCCACATGGTCCCGCTATCCACTGTATTGTGTACTGCAATAGGACGTATATCGCCCCCGCCCCCCCCCCCCTCCCCTCCTGTCACCTCTAGCTCGTCGGTCAGGAGTTCGCGTGTTGAATGCGCTTCGCAGCTGTGCAATGGCATTCGCATACGTACGCTGGCCACCTTCCACGTGTTCTTTCGTGCACACGTCGCAGCGTGTATGTATGCTGATGGAGTGCGTCGTGACACACAACATCCAGGCATGCAAGACTCGTAGAAGTCGCAAATGTAGATGGATGTCTACGTTTGCTGCCCAAGTTACGCAAATGAACTGGAAATCCGTTGTTGCGCGGTTGTTCGCGCTGGAGGTGAATCGTTGATATCGACGATCGGTACAGGTATTAACCGGTTGCTTCAGCGACACCCGTCATACCCACGAACGTGAGTGGGCATGTGGGTATGAAGCGATACGCGGCGGTGGCTGGGTGGGACCGTCCCCGGCCGGTGAGGGGGGGGCGCCCGGCGTGCTGGCCGCGCGCTGCGTGGGCGCACGCGCGGCAGCCGGCTGGTGGGGGCGCCCAGTGGCAGGCGCGCCGGCTGACGGACGCGGCAGGCGGCGCATCTGCGTGCCGGCGCACCCAGCGCGCGGCGCCGTGCGGCCAAAGTGGGTCCTCCCGGGCCCGGTGCGAAGCGCGGTGGACATCTGCAGTGTGCTGGTCCGATTGAGGACTGTGTGCGTTGAGGATGCGCCGCCGCCCGGCACTCGGCGCCGCGACGCCGTCTGCTGCTCGGTCGCCCCCGCGGTTCTCGCAGGTGGTTTGTATCGCAGCTGTGCGGATGTGTTGGCGCGTGCGCTGTGCTGGGAGAGTTCGCTTTGGCACCCAAGTGGGGCTCTGCCCCTCTGTGGCGCTGGCGTTGGAGCTGCCCGGTCACTGTTTGTGGCCGCGTGTTGTCTCCCGCCGGCAACACCACGACAGCACGCTCCCGGGCCTCTGTCGGCAGCGGCAAGCTCAGTTGGGAGCACGGGTGGTCGCACTGAAAGCGTCTACTCGCCTATCTCCGGGCGATTGCGCCTCTCTCGAACCCGACCAAGTACTTAGGACGGCGCTGCGCGCCGCCGGGACCTGAGAGGGTTTCGAGGTGTATCGTGCAGGGGAGCCCAGCCTCCTCCTGTTTGCAGAATAATTGAGCGGACGCTTGCGTGTTCGCGCGGGCCCCCGGGACACACTCCCGGGCGGCCGGCTGCTCAGCTCTAGTTGACGCAGCTCCCTGGTTGATCCTGCCAGTAGTCATATGCTTGTCTCAAAGATTAAGCC
>NC_064620.1:307183144-307188144 GCF_023898315.1 Schistocerca nitens
TGTTACATACGACAGCGCCATCTGTGAAATAGCCAGGCCACTAGGGCGTCTATTTGGGGACGCCACCATACCGCCCCCTGTGGGACGACGTTGACAGTGCCACCGAGGGGCACAAGAACGACATCTCTCGGAATGTGACTACACTACATTGACATGCAGCCCAGATACGACACCTCCATCTACAGGAAGTGAACGCAACAACGCCAACCACACAGCATCGCCACCTATGAAAATACGACGAAACCACATGCAATACAGCCATCTACGCGAATCTGGCAACACTACATCCACCATGTCGAGCGCACCACAAACAATAACGCCATCTAGGCCTCCTGCAACGGCGATACCGCCATCTATGAGACGCCAAGCTGAATACGACATCGATGGGCGCACAGTACACATTGTCCGACGCCACCCACAAAGACGGCATCCTCTGTCCACCACGAAGTCGTCGACCGACAATCACGCCACCCGCACCCGTACGTGCCCCACCCCACCCACCAAAATCGCAAGTCCAGCGGATGAACGGCGGACGTTTCCCGCACTCGTAAGTTGCAATCCACACCTATATCTTGCGTTTCATGAAGAGTTTTATCCAATATTCGACATTCCCGCTGTCCCTAAACGTGCTCTAAGTCTGTGCGCGACCGCGTCGCTCACTGTACGGATTCCGATGCTGAGCGATCAGCTATGGGCCGCCCCATCCACGTCGGTCCCCGTGGGCGTTGCACTCGCAGTCGCAAAGACTCTGGGCAATGGCTATGTGCGCTCCGCAATATATTACTGGGACGAGTAATGAGGGTCCGAGCCCCCAGTGTGGGGAAAGTGTTTCGCAGCCCTGACCCACCGGCACGGTGTTGCGTCCCCCACCTCAAACATGTGACGTAGTCACACCACCGGTTTTGACTAATAGACAGAATGTTTATAATCATATGCCATACACCGGGGGACGATGCCGCGAGGTGTAGCTAGCTAGTGCAGTCGCACCGCTACTACTGTACAGAGATAGAACAGGCATTGACTATACATACATTAAGCTTATACACGGCGGTGCTTAGTAATACGCGCAGTCATCGGAATATAGATAACACATACAACTGTCCCTATACATGCTGAACGTCTGTGCACACAATGTCAACCACACGTCACCCACACACTCCATCACCCACTAGTCTATGCCTGTAACAGACGCAGACACAACATCTAAGTACCAGCATGGAACAACATCCAGTGCATCCTCTCGGCCACAGTACACCATCCACACTATGATAACCAGACCGGGACGTCGAACCAGAAAACTGAATATCCCACTCTTCCTACAACCACCATTGCTCAGATACGCCACCAACACCCACACATGTCCTACACAGGGGTGCACCCAACAGCACCACACTGCCGCATCTCACAGCACATAAACAATGGCAGGAATGAAAGACACAGGTGTGCCACTCCTTTGCCACAAACACAGAACGGGCGCGCCACCTGCCATGAGCCACAAGTGCAACTGACGTGACATATCTGATAGTGCCTCAGGCGTCCACTTACTACCATCACTATCAACGAACCTCGCCACCCCACCCCCCCCCCCCACACACACCATCCCTTAACCCAACTTCTGCCTTAACCTAACCCAACTTCTGCCTTAACCTAACCCAACTTCTGCCTTAACCTAACCCAACTTCTGCCTTAACCTAACCCAACTTCTGCCTTAACCTAACCCAACTTCTGCCTTAACCTAACCCAACTTCTGCCTTAACCTAACCCAACTTCTGCCTTAACCTAACCCAACTTCTGCCTTAACCTAACCCAACTTCTGCCTTAACCTAACCCAACTTCTGCCTTAACCTAACCCAACTTCTGCCTTAACCTAACCCAACTTCTGCCTTAACCTAACCCAACTTCTGCCTTAACCTAACCCAACTTCTGCCTTAACCTAACCCAACTTCTGCCTTAACCTAACCCAACTTCTGCCTTAACCTAACCCAACTTCTGCCTTAACCTAACCCAGCTTCTGCCTTAACCTAACCCAACTTCTGCCTTAACCTAACCCAACTTCTGCCTTAACCTAACCCAACTTCTGCCTTAACCTAACCCAAGTTGCGCCCTAACCTAACCCACGTTGCGCCCTAACCTAACCCACGTTGCGCCCTAACCTAACCCACGTTGCGCCCTAACCTAACCCACGTTGCGCCCTAACCTAACCCAAGTTGCGCCCTAACCTAACCCACGTTGCGCCCTAACCTAACCCACGTTGCGCCCTAACCTAACCCACGTTGCGCCCTAACCTAACCCACGTTGCGCCCTAACCTAACCCACGTTGCGCCCTAACCTAACCCACGTTGCGCCTTAACCTAACCCACGTTGCGCCCTAACCTAACCCACGTTGCGCCTTAACCTAACCCACGTTGCGCCTTAACCTAACCCACGTTGCGCCTTAACCTAACCCACGTTGCGCCTTAACCTAACCCACGTTGCGCCTTAACCTAACCCACGTTGCGCCTTAACCTAACCCACGTTGCGCCTTAACCTAACCCACGTTGCGCCTTAACCTAACCCACGTTGCGCCTTAACCTAACCCACGTTGCGCCTTAACCTAACCCACGTTGCGCCTTAACCTAACCCACGTTGCGCCTTAACCTAACCCACGTTGCGCCTTAACCTAACCCACGTTGCGCCTTAACCTAACCCACGTTGCGCCTTAACCTAACCCACGTTGCGCCTTAACCTAACCCACGTTGCGCCTTAACCTAACCCACGTTGCGCCTTAACCTAACCCAAGTTGCGCCTTAACCTAACCCAAGTTGCGCCTTAACCTAACCCAAGTTGCGCCTTAACCTAACCCAAGTTGCGCCTTAACCTAACCCAAGTTGCGCCTTAACCTAACCCAAGTTGCGCCTTAACCTAACCCAAGTTGCGCCTTAACCTAACCCAAGTTGCGCCTTAACCTAACCCAAGTTGCGCCTTAACCTAACCCACGTTGCGCCTTAACCTAACCCACGTTGCGCCCTAACCTAACCCACGTTGCGCCTTAACCTGCCCTGTAATTGTTAGTTATATGAATCTAGGAATTCGTGTAGCGTTGCCTAATTGCAACCATCTCAACATAGTTCACTTCGCGCACACTGTGGTGTTCTGCGTATTGATTCATTTTACGGTGCGTACCCTCACATCTTGCGAGTGTTGCTTACTTTCCACATGGTCCCGCTATCCACTGTATTGTGTACTGCAATAGGACGTATATCGCCCCCGCCCCCCCCCCCTCCCCTCCTGTCACCTCTAGCTCGTCGGTCAGGAGTTCGCGTGTTGAATGCGCTTCGCAGCTGTGCAATGGCATTCGCATACGTACGCTGGCCACCTTCCACGTGTTCTTTCGTGCACACGTCGCAGCGTGTATGTATGCTGATGGAGTGCGTCGTGACACACAACATCCAGGCATGCAAGACTCGTAGAAGTCGCAAATGTAGATGGATGTCTACGTTTGCTGCCCAAGTTACGCAAATGAACTGGAAATCCGTTGTTGCGCGGTTGTTCGCGCTGGAGGTGAATCGTTGATATCGACGATCGGTACAGGTATTAACCGGTTGCTTCAGCGACACCCGTCATACCCACGAACGTGAGTGGGCATGTGGGTATGAAGCGATACGCGGCGGTGGCTGGGTGGGACCGTCCCCGGCCGGTGAGGGGGGGGCGCCCGGCGTGCTGGCCGCGCGCTGCGTGGGCGCACGCGCGGCAGCCGGCTGGTGGGGGCGCCCAGTGGC
The DNA here is from genome assembly GCF_023898315.1 of Schistocerca nitens. Classification (NCBI taxonomy): domain Eukaryota; kingdom Metazoa; phylum Arthropoda; class Insecta; order Orthoptera; family Acrididae; genus Schistocerca; species Schistocerca nitens. The sequence goes on from NC_064620.1 coordinate 307,186,903, forward strand.
AGGCGCGCCGGCTGACGGACGCGGCAGGCGGCGCATCTGCGTGCCGGCGCACCCAGCGCGCGGCGCCGTGCGGCCAAAGTGGGTCCTCCCGGGCCCGGTGCGAAGCGCGGTGGACATCTGCAGTGTGCTGGTCCGATTGAGGACTGTGTGCGTTGAGGATGCGCCGCCGCCCGGCACTCGGCGCCGCGACGCCGTCTGCTGCTAGGTCGCCCCCGCGGTTCTCGCAGGTGGTTTGTATCGCAGCTGTGCGGATGTGTTGGCGCGTGCGCTGTGCTGGGAGAGTTCGCTTTGGCACCCAAGTGGGGCTCTGCCCCTCTGTGGCGCTGGCGTTGGAGCTGCCCGGTCACTGTTTGTGGCCGCGTGTTGTCTCCCGCCGGCAACACCACGACAGCACGCTCCCGGGCCTCTGTCGGCAGCGGCAAGCTCAGTTGGGAGCACGGGTGGTCGCACTGAAAGCGTCTACTCGCCTATCTCCGGGCGATTGCGCCTCTCTCGAACCCGACCAAGTACTTAGGACGGCGCTGCGCGCCGCCGGGACCTGAGAGGGTTTCGAGGTGTATCGTGCAGGGGAGCCCAGCCTCCTCCTGTTTGCAGAATAATTGAGCGGACGCTTGCGTGTTCGCGCGGGCCCCCGGGACACACTCCCGGGCGGCCGGCTGCTCAGCTCTAGTTGACGCAGCTCCCTGGTTGATCCTGCCAGTAGTCATATGCTTGTCTCAAAGATTAAGCCATGCATGTCTCAGTACAAGCCGCATTAAGGTGAAACCGCGAATGGCTCATTAAATAGTTATGGTTCCTTAGATCGTACCCACGTTACTTGGATAACTGTGGTAATTCTAGAGCTAATACATGCAAACAGAGTCCCGACCAGAGATGGAAGGGACGCTTTTATTAGATCAAAACCAATCGGTCGGCTCGTCCGGTCCGTTTGCCTTGGTGACTCTGAATAACTTTGGGCTGATCGCACGGTCTTCGTACCGGCGACGCATCTTTCAAATGTCTGCCTTATCAACTGTCGATGGTAGGTTCTGCGCCTACCATGGTTGTAACGGGTAACGGGGAATCAGGGTTCGATTCCGGAGAGGGAGCCTGAGAAACGGCTACCACATCCAAGGAAGGCAGCAGGCGCGCAAATTACCCACTCCCGGCACGGGGAGGTAGTGACGAAAAATAACGATACGGGACTCATCCGAGGCCCCGTAATCGGAATGAGTACACTTTAAATCCTTTAACGAGTATCTA
>NC_064620.1:307195644-307200644 GCF_023898315.1 Schistocerca nitens
AGTCCAGCGGATGAACGGCGGACGTTTCCCGCACTCGTAAGTTGCAATCCACACCTATATCTTGCGTTTCATGAAGAGTTTTATCCAATATTCGACATTCCCGCTGTCCCTAAACTGGGTAACCAGTAATCTGTGGCATGAGGGTCTGGCCAACCTGGAGGATCATAGGAGGTCCCCCTAATCCTCTCGTAAAAACTATCATGCCACCACGGATGCTATACTGCTGGTGAAAGGGTCGCCACCAGCAGTGGCGGCGCCGCCTCCACGTGGTTCCCCGTGGGCACCCAGTTTTGAGGGTGGCCAAAGGCGCTTCTCCGCATGGAGAGTCCGTTCCCCCACACCGGGGGTAATTTTTCCAAGTCGGTTCCCGTTGGTAGTGTTCTGGCTGCATAGTCGATCATGGGGTGGAGCAGAGGGGAGGATGAGCGAGAGCTCGGGTATCCCCAATGACACCCACTTTCTGGGGAGGGGAAACCCAAACCAGTGACCATGTACGATACTGTCCCTAAACGTGCTCTAAGTCTGTGCGCGACCGCGTCGCTCACTGTACGGATTCCGATGCTGAGCGATCAGCTATGGGCCGCCCCATCCACGTCGGTCCCCGTGGGCGTTGCACTCGCAGTCGCAAAGACTCTGGGCAATGGCTATGTGCGCTCCGCAATATATTACTGGGACGAGTAATGAGGGTCCGAGCCCCCAGTGTGGGGAAAGTGTTTCGCAGCCCTGACCCACCGGCACGGTGTTGCGTCCCCCACCTCAAACATGTGACGTAGTCACACCACCGGTTTTGACTAATAGACAGAATGTTTATTAATCATATGCCATACACCGGGGGACGATGCCGCGAGGTGTAGCTAGCTAGTGCAGTCGCACCGCTACTACTGTACAGAGATAGAACAGGCATTGACTATACATACATTAAGCTTATACACGGCGGTGCTTAGTAATACGCGCAGTCATCGGAATATAGATAACACATACAACTGTCCCTATACATGCTGAACGTCTGTGCACACAATGTCAACCACACGTCACCCACACACTCCATCACCCACTAGTCTATGCCTGTAACAGACGCAGACACAACATCTAAGTACCAGCATGGAACAACATCCAGTGCATCCTCTCGGCCACAGTACACCATCCACACTATGATAACCAGACCGGGACGTCGAACCAGAAAACTGAATATCCCACTCTTCCTACAACCACCATTGCTCAGATACGCCACCAACACCCACACATGTCCTACACAGGGGTGCACCCAACAGCACCACACTGCCGCATCTCACAGCACATAAACAATGGCAGGAATGAAAGACACAGGTGTGCCACTCCTTTGCCACAAACACAGAACGGGCGCGCCACCTGCCATGAGCCACAAGTGCAACTGACGTGACATATCTGATAGTGCCTCAGGCGTCCACTTACTACCATCACTATCAACGAACCTCGCCACCCCACCCCCCCCCCCCACACACACCATCCCTTAACCCAACTTCTGCCTTAACCTAACCCAACTTCTGCCTTAACCTAACCCAACTTCTGCCTTAACCTAACCCAACTTCTGCCTTAACCTAACCCAACTTCTGCCTTAACCTAACCCAACTTCTGCCTTAACCTAACCCAACTTCTGCCTTAACCTAACCCAACTTCTGCCTTAACCTAACCCAACTTCTGCCTTAACCTAACCCAACTTCTGCCTTAACCTAACCCAACTTCTGCCTTAACCTAACCCAACTTCTGCCTTAACCTAACCCAACTTCTGCCTTAACCTAACCCAACTTCTGCCTTAACCTAACCCAACTTCTGCCTTAACCTAACCCAACTTCTGCCTTAACCTAACCCAACTTCTGCCTTAACCTAACCCAGCTTCTGCCTTAACCTAACCCAACTTCTGCCTTAACCTAACCCAACTTCTGCCTTAACCTAACCCAACTTCTGCCTTAACCTAACCCAAGTTGCGCCCTAACCTAACCCACGTTGCGCCCTAACCTAACCCACGTTGCGCCCTAACCTAACCCACGTTGCGCCCTAACCTAACCCACGTTGCGCCCTAACCTAACCCAAGTTGCGCCCTAACCTAACCCACGTTGCGCCCTAACCTAACCCACGTTGCGCCCTAACCTAACCCACGTTGCGCCCTAACCTAACCCACGTTGCGCCCTAACCTAACCCACGTTGCGCCTTAACCTAACCCACGTTGCGCCCTAACCTAACCCACGTTGCGCCTTAACCTAACCCACGTTGCGCCTTAACCTAACCCACGTTGCGCCTTAACCTAACCCACGTTGCGCCTTAACCTAACCCACGTTGCGCCTTAACCTAACCCACGTTGCGCCTTAACCTAACCCACGTTGCGCCTTAACCTAACCCACGTTGCGCCTTAACCTAACCCACGTTGCGCCTTAACCTAACCCACGTTGCGCCTTAACCTAACCCACGTTGCGCCTTAACCTAACCCACGTTGCGCCTTAACCTAACCCACGTTGCGCCTTAACCTAACCCACGTTGCGCCTTAACCTAACCCACGTTGCGCCTTAACCTAACCCACGTTGCGCCTTAACCTAACCCACGTTGCGCCTTAACCTAACCCAAGTTGCACCTTAACCTAACCCAAGTTGCGCCTTAACCTAACCCAAGTTGCGCCTTAACCTAACCCAAGTTGCGCCTTAACCTAACCCAAGTTGCGCCTTAACCTAACCCAAGTTGCGCCTTAACCTAACCCAAGTTGCGCCTTAACCTAACCCAAGTTGCGCCTTAACCTAACCCAAGTTGCGCCTTAACCTAACCCACGTTGCGCCTTAACCTAACCCACGTTGCGCCCTAACCTAACCCACGTTGCGCCTTAACCTGCCCTGTAATTGTTAGTTATATGAATCTAGGAATTCGTGTAGCGTTGCCTAATTGCAACCATCTCAACATAGTTCACTTCGCGCACACTGTGGTGTTCTGCGTATTGATTCATTTTACGGTGCGTACCCTCACATCTTGCGAGTGTTGCTTACTTTCCACATGGTCCCGCTATCCACTGTATTGTGTACTGCAATAGGACGTATATCGCCCCCGCCCCCCCCCCCCCCCTCCCCTCCTGTCACCTCTAGCTCGTCGGTCAGGAGTTCGCGTGTTGAATGCGCTTCGCAGCTGTGCAATGGCATTCGCATACGTACGCTGGCCACCTTCCACGTGTTCTTTCGTGCACACGTCGCAGCGTGTATGTATGCTGATGGAGTGCGTCGTGACACACAACATCCAGGCATGCAAGACTCGTAGAAGTCGCAAATGTAGATGGATGTCTACGTTTGCTGCCCAAGTTACGCAAATGAACTGGAAATCCGTTGTTGCGCGGTTGTTCGCGCTGGAGGTGAATCGTTGATATCGACGATCGGTACAGGTATTAACCGGTTGCTTCAGCGACACCCGTCATACCCACGAACGTGAGTGGGCATGTGGGTATGAAGCGATACGCGGCGGTGGCTGGGTGGGACCGTCCCCGGCCGGTGAGGGGGGGGCGCCCGGCGTGCTGGCCGCGCGCTGCGTGGGCGCACGCGCGGCAGCCGGCTGGTGGGGGCGCCCAGTGGCAGGCGCGCCGGCTGACGGACGCGGCAGGCGGCGCATCTGCGTGCCGGCGCACCCAGCGCGCGGCGCCGTGCGGCCAAAGTGGGTCCTCCCGGGCCCGGTGCGAAGCGCGGTGGACATCTGCAGTGTGCTGGTCCGATTGAGGACTGTGTGCGTTGAGGATGCGCCGCCGCCCGGCACTCGGCGCCGCGACGCCGTCTGCTGCTCGGTCGCCCCCGCGGTTCTCGCAGGTGGTTTGTATCGCAGCTGTGCGGATGTGTTGGCGCGTGCGCTGTGCTGGGAGAGTTCGCTTTGGCACCCAAGTGGGGCTCTGCCCCTCTGTGGCGCTGGCGTTGGAGCTGCCCGGTCACTGTTTGTGGCCGCGTGTTGTCTCCCGCCGGCAACACCACGACAGCACGCTCCCGGGCCTCTGTCGGCAGCGGCAAGCTCAGTTGGGAGCACGGGTGGTCGCACTGAAAGCGTCTACTCGCCTATCTCCGGGCGATTGCGCCTCTCTCGAACCCGACCAAGTACTTAGGACGGCGCTGCGCGCCGCCGGGACCTGAGAGGGTTTCGAGGTGTATCGTGCAGGGGAGCCCAGCCTCCTCCTGTTTGCAGAATAATTGAGCGGACGCTTGCGTGTTCGCGCGGGCCCCCGGGACACACTCCCGGGCGGCCGGCTGCTCAGCTCTAGTTGACGCAGCTCCCTGGTTGATCCTGCCAGTAGTCATATGCTTGTCTCAAAGATTAAGCCATGCATGTCTCAGTACAAGCCGCATTAAGGTGAAACCGCGAATGGCTCATTAAATCAGTTATGGTTCCTTAGATCGTACCCACGTTACTTGGATAACTGTGGTAATTCTAGAGCTAATACATGCAAACAGAGTCCCGACCAGAGATGGAAGGGACGCTTTTATTAGATCAAAACCAATCGGTCGGCTCGTCCGGTCCGTTTGCCTTGGTGACTCTGAATAACTTTGGGCTGATCGCACGGTCTTCGTACCGGCGACGCATCTTTCAAATGTCTGCCTTATCAACTGTCGATGGTAGGTTCTGCGCCTACCATGGTTGTAACGGGTAACGGGGAATCAGGGTTCGATTCCGGAGAGGGAGCCTGAGAAACGGCTACCACATCCAAGGAAGGCAGCAGGCGCGCAAATTACCCACTCCCGGCACGGGGAGGTAGTGACGAAAAATAACGATACGGGACTCATCCGAGGCCCCGTAATCGGAATGAGTACACTTTAAATCCTTTAACGAGTATCTATTGGAGGGCAAGTCTGGTGCCAGCAGCCGCGGTAATTCCAGCTCCAATAGCGTATATTAAAGTTGTTGCGGTTAAAAAGCTCGTAGTTGGATTTGTGTCCCACGCTGTTGGTTCACCGCCCGTCGGTGTTTAACTGGCATGTATCGTGGGACGTCCTGCCGGTGGGGCGAGCCGA
>NC_064620.1:307208144-307213144 GCF_023898315.1 Schistocerca nitens
GGTCCCCGTGGGCGTTGCACTCGCAGTCGCAAAGACTCTGGGCAATGGCTATGTGCGCTCCGCAATATATTACTGGGACGAGTAATGAGGGTCCGAGCCCCCAGTGTGGGGAAAGTGTTTCGCAGCCCTGACCCACCGGCACGGTGTTGCGTCCCCCACCTCAAACATGTGACGTAGTCACACCACCGGTTTTGACTAATAGACAGAATGTTTATAATCATATGCCATACACCGGGGGACGATGCCGCGAGGTGTAGCTAGCTAGTGCAGTCGCACCGCTACTACTGTACAGAGATAGAACAGGCATTGACTATACATACATTAAGCTTATACACGGCGGTGCTTAGTAATACGCGCAGTCATCGGAATATAGATAACACATACAACTGTCCCTATACATGCTGAACGTCTGTGCACACAATGTCAACCACACGTCACCCACACACTCCATCACCCACTAGTCTATGCCTGTAACAGACGCAGACACAACATCTAAGTACCAGCATGGAACAACATCCAGTGCATCCTCTCGGCCACAGTACACCATCCACACTATGATAACCAGACCGGGACGTCGAACCAGAAAACTGAATATCCCACTCTTCCTACAACCACCATTGCTCAGATACGCCACCAACACCCACACATGTCCTACACAGGGGTGCACCCAACAGCACCACACTGCCGCATCTCACAGCACATAAACAATGGCAGGAATGAAAGACACAGGTGTGCCACTCCTTTGCCACAAACACAGAACGGGCGCGCCACCTGCCATGAGCCACAAGTGCAACTGACGTGACATATCTGATAGTGCCTCAGGCGTCCACTTACTACCATCACTATCAACGAACCTCGCCACCCCACCCCCCCCCCCACACACACCATCCCTTAACCCAACTTCTGCCTTAACCTAACCCAACTTCTGCCTTAACCTAACCCAACTTCTGCCTTAACCTAACCCAACTTCTGCCTTAACCTAACCCAACTTCTGCCTTAACCTAACCCAACTTCTGCCTTAACCTAACCCAACTTCTGCCTTAACCTAACCCAACTTCTGCCTTAACCTAACCCAACTTCTGCCTTAACCTAACCCAACTTCTGCCTTAACCTAACCCAACTTCTGCCTTAACCTAACCCAACTTCTGCCTTAACCTAACCCAACTTCTGCCTTAACCTAACCCAACTTCTGCCTTAACCTAACCCAACTTCTGCCTTAACCTAACCCAACTTCTGCCTTAACCTAACCCAACTTCTGCCTTAACCTAACCCAACTTCTGCCTTAACCTAACCCAGCTTCTGCCTTAACCTAACCCAACTTCTGCCTTAACCTAACCCAACTTCTGCCTTAACCTAACCCAACTTCTGCCTTAACCTAACCCAAGTTGCGCCCTAACCTAACCCACGTTGCGCCCTAACCTAACCCACGTTGCGCCCTAACCTAACCCACGTTGCGCCCTAACCTAACCCACGTTGCGCCCTAACCTAACCCACGTTGCGCCCTAACCTAACCCACGTTGCGCCCTAACCTAACCCACGTTGCGCCCTAACCTAACCCACGTTGCGCCCTAACCTAACCCACGTTGCGCCTTAACCTAACCCACGTTGCGCCCTAACCTAACCCACGTTGCGCCTTAACCTAACCCACGTTGCGCCTTAACCTAACCCACGTTGCGCCTTAACCTAACCCACGTTGCGCCTTAACCTAACCCACGTTGCGCCTTAACCTAACCCACGTTGCGCCTTAACCTAACCCACGTTGCGCCTTAACCTAACCCACGTTGCGCCTTAACCTAACCCACGTTGCGCCTTAACCTAACCCACGTTGCGCCTTAACCTAACCCACGTTGCGCCTTAACCTAACCCACGTTGCGCCTTAACCTAACCCACGTTGCGCCTTAACCTAACCCACGTTGCGCCTTAACCTAACCCACGTTGCGCCTTAACCTAACCCACGTTGCGCCTTAACCTAACCCACGTTGCGCCTTAACCTAACCCACGTTGCGCCTTAACCTAACCCAAGTTGCGCCTTAACCTAACCCAAGTTGCGCCTTAACCTAACCCAAGTTGCGCCTTAACCTAACCCAAGTTGCGCCTTAACCTAACCCAAGTTGCGCCTTAACCTAACCCAAGTTGCGCCTTAACCTAACCCAAGTTGCGCCTTAACCTAACCCAAGTTGCGCCTTAACCTAACCCAAGTTGCGCCTTAACCTAACCCAAGTTGCGCCTTAACCTAACCCACGTTGCGCCTTAACCTAACCCACGTTGCGCCTTAACCTGCCCTGTAATTGTTAGTTATATGAATCTAGGAATTCGTGTAGCGTTGCCTAATTGCAACCATCTCAACATAGTTCACTTCGCGCACACTGTGGTGTTCTGCGTATTGATTCATTTTACGGTGCGTACCCTCACATCTTGCGAGTGTTGCTTACTTTCCACATGGTCCCGCTATCCACTGTATTGTGTACTGCAATAGGACGTATATCGCCCCCGCCCCCCCCCCCCCTCCCCTCCTGTCACCTCTAGCTCGTCGGTCAGGAGTTCGCGTGTTGAATGCGCTTCGCAGCTGTGCAATGGCATTCGCATACGTACGCTGGCCACCTTCCACGTGTTCTTTCGTGCACACGTCGCAGCGTGTATGTATGCTGATGGAGTGCGTCGTGACACACAACATCCAGGCATGCAAGACTCGTAGAAGTCGCAAATGTAGATGGATGTCTACGTTTGCTGCCCAAGTTACGCAAATGAACTGGAAATCCGTTGTTGCGCGGTTGTTCGCGCTGGAGGTGAATCGTTGATATCGACGATCGGTACAGGTATTAACCGGTTGCTTCAGCGACACCCGTCATACCCACGAACGTGAGTGGGCATGTGGGTATGAAGCGATACGCGGCGGTGGCTGGGTGGGACCGTCCCCGGCCGGTGAGGGGGGGGCGCCCGGCGTGCTGGCCGCGCGCTGCGTGGGCGCACGCGCGGCAGCCGGCTGGTGGGGGCGCCCAGTGGCAGGCGCGCCGGCTGACGGACGCGGCAGGCGGCGCATCTGCGTGCCGGCGCACCCAGCGCGCGGCGCCGTGCGGCCAAAGTGGGTCCTCCCGGGCCCGGTGCGAAGCGCGGTGGACATCTGCAGTGTGCTGGTCCGATTGAGGACTGTGTGCGTTGAGGATGCGCCGCCGCCCGGCACTCGGCGCCGCGACGCCGTCTGCTGCTCGGTCGCCCCCGCGGTTCTCGCAGGTGGTTTGTATCGCAGCTGTGCGGATGTGTTGGCGCGTGCGCTGTGCTGGGAGAGTTCGCTTTGGCACCCAAGTGGGGCTCTGCCCCTCTGTGGCGCTGGCGTTGGAGCTGCCCGGTCACTGTTTGTGGCCGCGTGTTGTCTCCCGCCGGCAACACCACGACAGCACGCTCCCGGGCCTCTGTCGGCAGCGGCAAGCTCAGTTGGGAGCACGGGTGGTCGCACTGAAAGCGTCTACTCGCCTATCTCCGGGCGATTGCGCCTCTCTCGAACCCGACCAAGTACTTAGGACGGCGCTGCGCGCCGCCGGGACCTGAGAGGGTTTCGAGGTGTATCGTGCAGGGGAGCCCAGCCTCCTCCTGTTTGCAGAATAATTGAGCGGACGCTTGCGTGTTCGCGCGGGCCCCCGGGACACACTCCCGGGCGGCCGGCTGCTCAGCTCTAGTTGACGCAGCTCCCTGGTTGATCCTGCCAGTAGTCATATGCTTGTCTCAAAGATTAAGCCATGCATGTCTCAGTACAAGCCGCATTAAGGTGAAACCGCGAATGGCTCATTAAATCAGTTATGGTTCCTTAGATCGTACCCACGTTACTTGGATAACTGTGGTAATTCTAGAGCTAATACATGCAAACAGAGTCCCGACCAGAGATGGAAGGGACGCTTTTATTAGATCAAAACCAATCGGTCGGCTCGTCCGGTCCGTTTGCCTTGGTGACTCTGAATAACTTTGGGCTGATCGCACGGTCTTCGTACCGGCGACGCATCTTTCAAATGTCTGCCTTATCAACTGTCGATGGTAGGTTCTGCGCCTACCATGGTTGTAACGGGTAACGGGGAATCAGGGTTCGATTCCGGAGAGGGAGCCTGAGAAACGGCTACCACATCCAAGGAAGGCAGCAGGCGCGCAAATTACCCACTCCCGGCACGGGGAGGTAGTGACGAAAAATAACGATACGGGACTCATCCGAGGCCCCGTAATCGGAATGAGTACACTTTAAATCCTTTAACGAGTATCTATTGGAGGGCAAGTCTGGTGCCAGCAGCCGCGGTAATTCCAGCTCCAATAGCGTATATTAAAGTTGTTGCGGTTAAAAAGCTCGTAGTTGGATTTGTGTCCCACGCTGTTGGTTCACCGCCCGTCGGTGTTTAACTGGCATGTATCGTGGGACGTCCTGCCGGTGGGGCGAGCCGAAGGCGTGCGACCGCCTCGTGCGTGCTCGTGCGTCCCGAGGCGGACCCCGTTGAAATCCTACCAGGGTGCTCTTTATTGAGTGTCTCGGTGGGCCGGCACGTTTACTTTGAACAAATTAGAGTGCTTAAAGCAGGCAAGCCCGCCTGAATACTGTGTGCATGGAATAATGGAATAGGACCTCGGTTCTATTTTGTTGGTTTTCGGAACCCGAGGTAATGATTAATAGGGACAGGCGGGGGCATTCGTATTGCGACGTTAGAGGTGAAATTCTTGGATCGTCGCAAGACGAACAGAAGCGAAAGCATTTGCCAAGTATGTTTTCATTAATCAAGAACGAAAGTTAGAGGTTCGAAGGCGATCAGATACCGCCCTAGTTCTAACCATAAACGATGCCAGCCAGCGATCCGCCGCAGTTCCTCCGATGACTCGGCGGGCAGCCTCCGGGAAACCAAAGCTTTTGGGTTCCGGGGGAAGTATGGTTGCAAAGCTGAAACTTAAAGGAATTGACGGAAGGGCACCACCAGGAGTGGAGCCTGCGGCTTAATTTGACTCAACACGGGAAACCTCACCAGGCCCGG
>NC_064620.1:307220644-307223144 GCF_023898315.1 Schistocerca nitens
CTATGATAACCAGACCGGGACGTCGAACCAGAAAACTGAATATCCCACTCTTCCTACAACCACCATTGCTCAGATACGCCACCAACACCCACACATGTCCTACACAGGGGTGCACCCAACAGCACCACACTGCCGCATCTCACAGCACATAAACAATGGCAGGAATGAAAGACACAGGTGTGCCACTCCTTTGCCACAAACACAGAACGGGCGCGCCACCTGCCATGAGCCACAAGTGCAACTGACGTGACATATCTGATAGTGCCTCAGGCGTCCACTTACTACCATCACTATCAACGAACCTCGCCACCCCACCCCCCCCCACACACACCATCCCTTAACCCAACTTCTGCCTTAACCTAACCCAACTTCTGCCTTAACCTAACCCAACTTCTGCCTTAACCTAACCCAACTTCTGCCTTAACCTAACCCAACTTCTGCCTTAACCTAACCCAACTTCTGCCTTAACCTAACCCAACTTCTGCCTTAACCTAACCCAACTTCTGCCTTAACCTAACCCAACTTCTGCCTTAACCTAACCCAACTTCTGCCTTAACCTAACCCAACTTCTGCCTTAACCTAACCCAACTTCTGCCTTAACCTAACCCAACTTCTGCCTTAACCTAACCCAACTTCTGCCTTAACCTAACCCAACTTCTGCCTTAACCTAACCCAAGTTGCGCCTTAACCTAACCCAAGTTGCGCCTTAACCTAACCCAAGTTGCGCCTTAACCTAACCCAAGTTGCGCCTTAACCTAACCCAAGTTGCGCCTTAACCTAACCCAAGTTGCGCCTTAACCTAACCCAAGTTGCGCCTTAACCTAACCCAAGTTGCGCCCTAACCTAACCCACGTTGCGCCTTAACCTAACCCACGTTGCGCCCTAACCTAACCTACGTTGCGCCCTAACCTAACCTACGTTGCGCCCTAACCTAACCTACGTTGCGCCCTAACCTAACCTACGTTGCGCCCTAACCTAACCTACGTTGGGCCCTAACCTAACCCACGTTGCGCCCTAACCTAACCCACGTTGCGCCCTAACCTAACCCACGTTGCGCCCTAACCTAACCCACGTTGCGCCCTAACCTAACCCACGTTGCGCCCTAACCTAACCCACGTTGCGCCCTAACCTAACCCACGTTGCGCCCTAACCTAACCCACGTTGCGCCCTAACCTAACCTACGTTGCGCCCTCACCTAACCCAAGTTGCGCCTTAACCTAACCCACGTTGCGCCCTAACCTAACCCACGTTGCGCCCTAACCTAACCCACGTTGCGCCCTAACCTAACCCACGTTGCGCCCTAACCTAACCCACGTTGCGCCCTAACCTAACCCAAGTTGCGCCTTAACCTAACCCACGTTGCGCCTTAACCTGCCCTGTAATTGTTAGTTATATGAATCTAGGAATTCGTGTAGCGTTGCCTAATTGCAACCATCTCAACATAGTTCACTTCGCGCACACTGTGGTGTTCTGCGTATTGATTCATTTTACGGTGCGTACCCTCACATCTTGCGAGTGTTGCTTACTTTCCACATGGTCCCGCTATCCACTGTATTGTGTACTGCAATAGGACGTATATCGCCCCCGCCCCCCCCCCCCCCTCCCCTCCTGTCACCTCTAGCTCGTCGGTCAGGAGTTCGCGTGTTGAATGCGCTTCGCAGCTGTGCAATGGCATTCGCATACGTACGCTGGCCACCTTCCACGTGTTCTTTCGTGCACACGTCGCAGCGTGTATGTATGCTGATGGAGTGCGTCGTGACACACAACATCCAGGCATGCAAGACTCGTAGAAGTCGCAAATGTAGATGGATGTCTACGTTTGCTGCCCAAGTTACGCAAATGAACTGGAAATCCGTTGTTGCGCGGTTGTTCGCGCTGGAGGTGAATCGTTGATATCGACGATCGGTACAGGTATTAACCGGTTGCTTCAGCGACACCCGTCATACCCACGAACGTGAGTGGGCATGTGGGTATGAAGCGATACGCGGCGGTGGCTGGGTGGGACCGTCCCCGGCCGGTGAGGGGGGGGCGCCCGGCGTGCTGGCCGCGCGCTGCGTGGGCGCACGCGCGGCAGCCGGCTGGTGGGGGCGCCCAGTGGCAGGCGCGCCGGCTGACGGAGGCGGCAGGCGGCGCATCTGCGTGCCGGCGCACCCAGCGCGCGGCGCCGTGCGGCCAAAGTGGGTCCTCCCGGGCCCGGTGCGAAGCGCGGTGGACATCTGCAGTGTGCTGGTCCGATTGAGGACTGTGTGCGTTGAGGATGCGCCGCCGCCCGGCACTCGGCGCCGCGACGCCGTCTGCTGCTCGGTCGCCCCCGCGGTTCTCGCAGGTGGTTTGTATCGCAGCTGTGCGGATGTGTTGGCGCGTGCGCTGTGCTGGGAGAGTTCGCTTTGGCACCCAAGTGGGGCTCTGCCCCTCTGTGGCGCTGGCGTTGGAGCTGCCCGGTCACTGTTTGTGGCCGCGTGTTGTCTCCCGCCGGCAACACCACGACAGCACGCTCCCG
>NC_064620.1:307233144-307235644 GCF_023898315.1 Schistocerca nitens
CACGTTGCGCCCTAACCTAACCCACGTTGCGCCCTAACCTAACCTACGTTGCGCCCTAACCTAACCTACGTTGCGCCCTAACCTAACCTACGTTGCGCCCTAACCTAACCTACGTTGCGCCCTAACCTAACCTACGTTGGGCCCTAACCTAACCCACGTTGCGCCCTAACCTAACCCACGTTGCGCCCTAACCTAACCCACGTTGCGCCCTAACCTAACCCACGTTGCGCCCTAACCTAACCCACGTTGCGCCCTAACCTAACCCACGTTGCGCCCTAACCTAACCCACGTTGCGCCCTAACCTAACCCACGTTGCGCCCTAACCTAACCTACGTTGCGCCCTCACCTAACCCAAGTTGCGCCTTAACCTAACCCACGTTGCGCCCTAACCTAACCCACGTTGCGCCCTAACCTAACCCACGTTGCGCCCTAACCTAACCCACGTTGCGCCCTAACCTAACCCACGTTGCGCCCTAACCTAACCCAAGTTGCGCCTTAACCTAACCCACGTTGCGCCTTAACCTGCCCTGTAATTGTTTGTTATATGAATCTAGAAATTCGTGTAGCGTTGCCTAATCGCAACCCTCTCAACATAGTTCGCTGCGCGCACACTCTGGTGTCCTGCGTATTGAATCATGTTACGGTGCCTACCCTCACAACATCTAGCGAGTGTTGCGTACGTTCCACATGGTCCCGCTATCCACTGTAATGTGTACTGCTATAAGACGTATATCGCCCCCCCCCCCCCCCCCCCCCCTCCCCTGTCGCCTCTAGTTCGTCAGTCAGGAGTTTGCGTGTTCAATGAGCTTCGCAGCTGTGCAATGGCATCGGCATACGTACGCGGGCCACCTTCCACGTGTTCTCTCGTGCATACGTCGCAGCATGTATGTGGACTGATGTGGCGTGTCGTGACTCATAACATCCAGGCATGCAAGACCCATTGAATTCGCAAATGTAGATGGACGTCTACGTTTGCTGCCCAAGTTACGCAAATGAACTGGAAATCCGTTGTTGCGCGGTTGTTCGCGCTGGAGGTGAATCGTTGATATCGACGATCGGTACAGGTATTAACCGGTTGCTTCAGCGACACCCGTCATACCCACGAACGTGAGTGGGCATGTGGGTATGAAGCGATACGCGGCGGTGGCTGGGTGGGACCGTCCCCGGCCGGTGAGGGGGGGGCGCCCGGCGTGCTGGCCGCGCGCTGCGTGGGCGCACGCGCGGCAGCCGGCTGGTGGGGGCGCCCAGTGGCAGGCGCGCCGGCTGACGGACGCGGCAGGCGGCGCATCTGCGTGCCGGCGCACCCAGCGCGCGGCGCCGTGCGGCCAAAGTGGGTCCTCCCGGGCCCGGTGCGAAGCGCGGTGGACATCTGCAGTGTGCTGGTCCGATTGAGGACTGTGTGCGTTGAGGATGCGCCGCCGCCCGGCACTCGGCGCCGCGACGCCGTCTGCTGCTCGGTCGCCCCCGCGGTTCTCGCAGGTGGTTTGTATCGCAGCTGTGCGGATGTGTTGGCGCGTGCGCTGTGCTGGGAGAGTTCGCTTTGGCACCCAAGTGGGGCTCTGCCCCTCTGTGGCGCTGGCGTTGGAGCTGCCCGGTCACTGTTTGTGGCCGCGTGTTGTCTCCCGCCGGCAACACCACGACAGCACGCTCCCGGGCCTCTGTCGGCAGCGGCAAGCTCAGTTGGGAGCACGGGTGGTCGCACTGAAAGCGTCTACTCGCCTATCTCCGGGCGATTGCGCCTCTCTCGAACCCGACCAAGTACTTAGGACGGCGCTGCGCGCCGCCGGGACCTGAGAGGGTTTCGAGGTGTATCGTGCAGGGGAGCCCAGCCTCCTCCTGTTTGCAGAATAATTGAGCGGACGCTTGCGTGTTCGCGCGGGCCTCCGGGACACACTCCCGGGCGGCCGGCTGCTCAGCTCTAGTTGACGCAGCTCCCTGGTTGATCCTGCCAGTAGTCATATGCTTGTCTCAAAGATTAAGCCATGCATGTCTCAGTACAAGCCGCATTAAGGTGAAACCGCGAATGGCTCATTAAATCAGTTATGGTTCCTTAGATCGTACCCACGTTACTTGGATAACTGTGGTAATTCTAGAGCTAATACATGCAAACAGAGTCCCGACCAGAGATGGAAGGGACGCTTTTATTAGATCAAAACCAATCGGTCGGCTCGTCCGGTCCGTTTGCCTTGGTGACTCTGAATAACTTTGGGCTGATCGCACGGTCTTCGTACCGGCGACGCATCTTTCAAATGTCTGCCTTATCAACTGTCGATGGTAGGTTCTGCGCCTACCATGGTTGTAACGGGTAACGGGGAATCAGGGTTCGATTCCGGAGAGGGAGCCTGAGAAACGGCTACCACATCCAAGGAAGGCAGCAGGCGCGCAAATTACCCACTCCCGGCACGGGGAGGTAGTGACGAAAAATAACGATACGGGACTCATCCGAGGCCCCGTAATCGGAATGAGTACACTTTAAATCCTTTAACGAGTATCTATTGGA
>NC_064620.1:307240644-307245644 GCF_023898315.1 Schistocerca nitens
GCTGTCTCATGCTGTGTGCCCCGCTTTTTGTGGGCTCATGGTTGGCAATAGGCAGCAGGGGAAGGATGCGACTCGAACATCTTAGCCTCTCCTTCTCAAGTGCTCCTGCCCGCCTTCTCGAGGTGCAGACGTTAAGCCTTCGGGCGACCGAAGGGCAGGGGCGCGACGGCGTGCTGAAAATCTTGTACGCCGGTTCCGGCGGCTGCATTCGTCGCGGCGGGATCCTGGCCCAAGTCGGCGAAGGTCACCCGCCTTGCCCCTGGAATTCCGGGGCATGATCCGCCAAGCCGGGGCGTGGTGACACGTCCCCGGTTAGGTTAGATGGGTCCAGACCCCCGAACGTCTGGGGGACCGGCCCGGCACCTGAGTAGGACCGGGTCTTTAGCCTTTTGGTGGAAACTCGGCCTAGTAGGGGGCGTAGGACGGAGGGTGAATCCGCTCTCCCGGAATGCGGGTGGCATTCGCCGGTAAGGGAGCGGGAGAAAACTTCGATGATGCAGCAGCCGAAGAGGACTAGTGCGCTGTTCCCACGGCGCGCTAAACCTAGCAGCTCAGTTGTTGAAAGCTCTTGGTCAAGGGGCGGGACCGGTGAGCGAGCTGCAATTAGCCTCCCCCCATGCCAGAGAGGCCGGTCCGGGGAAAGAGACGGGCCTCCCTTTTTCACTCTCTAAATGTCAAATATGGCGGAAAACGTAGAGAGTGACGATGTGCCTCGATGCGAGATCGTAGAGAGCTTGTCTGTCGCTGAGCGGCACGCAAAATTCTTAAAGTTGCTTGATTCGAGTATTAAGAATGGTAAGATTGGTAATTATGCCATAAATAATATCAGGGACTTTGTGTCGAGTTGGGCGATAGCCCACTCCCAATTAGAGGGACGGGTTATGGAACTCGAGCGGGAAAATGAACGTTTGAGGAGTCAGCCTGTCAGTGCGAAAACTTATGCCGCAGTCGCAGCTGCCCCTTTGGGCAAAGCGCCGACGGCAAAAGAGACTATTCAGAAAAATATTCAGAAAACTGTACCTACTGTATTCATAAAGCCTAAATCTGGTGAGGATATACGGGTGGTGAAGTCGGTTTTCGAGAAATGTGTCAATCCGAAACGAGATAAGATTAAAATTAACAGTGTCAGAACGGCCAAGAACGTCTTGATAGTCGAAACCGCAACTCAAGAGGACAGTAAAAAGATACTTTCCAACTCCCAGTTAACGGAGAAAGTTAAATGTGAACCTCCGCGGAAACGTCGACCATTAATGTGTATGTACGACGTTCCAACTCATCTAAGTGCGGATGATTTGTTGGACGCGGTATACATCCAGAATTTTGACGTATCAATGACTCGAGTTGAGTTTGATGAACAATTTAAATTGAAGTTTAAAGTTGGTCCTCGGGAGAAACTGACAGTTCACCACGTGGTGGAGGTTTCTCCCGAGTTGTGGAAATTGTTGACAAGAATAGGAAGATTGTATGTGGGATACTCGGCTCTCAATGTTAAAGACTACTTAGCAGTATCTAGATGTACTAAATGCTTTGATTTGAACCATACTAGTAAGTTCTGTACTGAAACTCAAGTCATCTGTGCCCATTGTGGGCAGACTGGACATGACAAAAGAGACTGTATAAACAAAGATCGTCCATCCATATGTATACCCTGCAGTAAGAGAGGGCGTAAATGTGGGGGAGTCAAGGACTGCCCCACTTACAAAATGTTTCTGGACAGAATAATACAGCGAACTGACTATGGCGACCATTAAGTCTGTCAAAAGAAAATCTCCGAGTAAAATTAAACGTGATGCAGAAAGGGGGAAATTAATATCCAAAGCTCTTTCTACAGGTTCGTTGGCTGATCCAGAGTGTCTCTCTGGGGCAGCTGGCCATCTGACAGTGGAAGTTGGAGTTCAGACGGTTGACGATCTGGAGGCGGGTTTCAGCCGCCTTTCGGCTCAGCCGTCGACCACCGCAGAAGAGGAATCAACGATGGGCCCAAATGAGGATGAAGATGTATTACATGTCACTGCCCTGGTAACAGGAGGTGATGGTAGTAATTGTAATGGAGATGGAATTGTAAATAGTATAGATAATGGAGATGGAACTGTAAATAGTATGGATAAAAGTAGTGTAGTGGAAGTTGGTAGCAATGGTGATGGAGATCGAATTGTAAATAGTGTAGATACAAGTAGTGTAGTGACAGTAGACAGAGAAGGAAAGTCTGGTGGAGGGATCATTTATAGACAAGTTGATCCAAAAAATATATATAAAGATATGGAGGAGTTGGTGCGGCTGTCAAGGCTGGAGGAGCCTTTGATACTTACTACCGCACTGAGGCAGCTGGTCAGGAAGGGACACCCTAATGGAGAAGATATCACTTATCCGGCTCTGGAGGATGTAGATTGCATCCAGCTGTCTGCTGTTAATATTCCGCATGAGTTGGAACAACTACAGGAGTTAGTTATCAAAGTTTTTGATAGGCGCGGTCGCAAATTTGATCTTGACAAGATCTTTAAGGATATGGTCAAAATGTATGGAAGAAATGTTACCGACCTTTCGAAGCCTTGGCCCGCCAGTCGTTTGCACGTCTTCTATCCCCCTGGGTAATGGGGAGATTTAGATTGTTGCAAATTAATGCAATGCGTAGCCATATGGTTACGCAAGAACTGCGTAAAGTGGCGGAAGAAGAACAGCTGGATATTATTATTATACAGGAACCAGCCTCCTGCGCTGGTCGAATCCCCGGTTTTCTGGCGGCCGCGCAAGTGGCGTTCTCTGGTGAGAACCCCAAGTGTGCGGTTGTGGTCCTGAATAAGCTCATCAGATTAACAATTTTGAATCAGTTTTGTAATGAACATATAACTGTGGTCCAAACAAACATGTTAACACATATATTATACATTGTAAATATATACTGTCAGTTTCGACAGGACATTGTTATATTTTTGGACCAGCTACGATGGATATTAAGGGCCTTAGTAGGCCAGTCAATAATAATCTGTATGGACGCGAATGCCAAGTCCCCGATGTGGCACAGCCTGGAGCGGGACGATCGGGGCTCGGAGTTGGAAGATTTAATAATGGCAGCGAACTTGATTGTTTTAAATCAGCCTGGGTACCCGCCTACCTTCTCCGGAAGGGCTGGCGCGGTTTCAAATATTGATGTGACATTAGCCACTCCGGGTGCTGCGCCCCATGTGCTCCAGTGGTGTGTTTCCGAGAATGTCACGATCAGTGATCACAATTGTATATTTTTTTAACTATGAGACAGAGGTCACAGAAGATCTCGGGGACTTGGTTGAGAGATATAATTATGCAAAAACGAATTGGGATGGGCTGGCGCGGGAGTTTCGACCTCCAGAGCTGGATATGGAAACTGCAGATGTGGATGGTGCAGTGGGAGACCTATTAGTTTCTATTGAAGCAGCTATTGCAGTTTCCGTTCCTCGCGTTGCGAGATATGTTCGCAAGCAGGCTACTCCGTGGTCCCCCGAACTGACGGCGCTTAAGCGATCTGTCAGGCGGGCACGGCGTAACTATCAAAGGAGTTTTGCCCAGGACGAGAGACAGTATCATTTGAGAATATATAGAAGATTAAAAGAGAGGTATATCAACATGGTACAGACTACTAGAAGATTATCATGGGAAACATTTGTCAAGGACCAGTTGGGGATGGACCCTTGGGGCGTTCCCTATAAACTGGTCCGGGAAAAAATTAGGTCTCCGACTATGCTTTCCACTCTGCGATTGGACGGTGGTAGGTACACCACGACTTGGGAGGAAACAGCAAGTGTGTTATTGCACACTTTGCTACCTGACGATACGGACAATGAGGATACTGAGGAGCAGCGGGGAATACGCCAGGGGCTGCTGCAGCAGTATGTTAATGAGGTGGCGGTTTACCCCTTCTCTGCTGAGGAGGTGGTGGCTGCGCTTCATACATTTGCAAGGCGCAAGGCTCCAGGACCTGATCACATTCCAGCTGAGATTTTGCAGTTCCTGGCCCCACAGCTTGCTCCTGTGCTTGTCAAAATATACAATGTATGTCTGGAACGTGGTATATATCCAACACAATGGAAGATCGCAGAGGTGGTCATAATAAAGAAGGGTCCCGAGAAGGATCCACAATTAGCTAAGTCATATAGACCGATCTGTTTACTTGATGTCCTGGGTAAGGCCTTTGAAAAGTTACTTGTTGACAGATTGAACAGTCACCGAATGCTATATGGCATGAGTGATCGGCAGTTCGGGTTCCGAAAGGGTCGCTCCACACAGGATGCGATCAACGAGGTTGCTCGGACTGTCCACTCTGCCAGAGCGACGTACGTTTTGGGGATCATGGTGGACATCTCAGGAGCCTTCGATAACCTGTGGTGGCCAGCGCTCTTCTCCCGTCTTCGGGAGATGGGGTGTCCTGGTCCGCTGTATGGTTGTCTGGAGGCTTACTGTGATGGTAGGCTTGCCAGGATAACTGCCCCTGGCACTGTGGTATCCAAGTGGATATCCCGGGGTTGTCCCCAGGGATCTGTGTTGGGCCCAGTATTTTGGGATATCATGATGGAGCCTCTGCTGACCAACTTGCAGAGGGATGCCTCGGTGTTGGGGGTAGTTGCCTACGCGGATGATCTTGTAATACTGGTAGAGGGTAATAGTCGCATGGCAATTGAAGAGCGTTCAAGAGAGGCCATTGCCACACTGCTCCGGTGGTGTGAACAATCTAAATTAATGGTGGCACCTCAGAAATCGGTGTACATGATGTTAAAGGGCAAGTTAAATAGAGATCCCACTGTACGAATTAACAACGTGGCAGTCTCTAGAAGGAAATCTGCTAGATACCTTGGTGTGTATTTAGATGAAAGCTGGAATTTCACAGAGCACATTGAGCAAGTGGCCATCAAGTCTATGGCTCTGTTTAATAAGTTAATTTCAATTGGACAACGACGCTTTCACCTTCCGGCGAAGGCCATTCATATGTATCACAATTGTCTCTTGGCTCCAATAGTTGGGTATGGAGC
>NC_064620.1:307250644-307253144 GCF_023898315.1 Schistocerca nitens
ATGTTGCGCCTTAACCTAACCTATGTTGCGCCTTAACCTAACCTATGTTGCGCCTTAACCTAACCTATGTTGCGCCTTAACCTAACCTATGTTGCGCCTTAACCTAACCTATGTTGCGCCTTAACCTAACCTATGTTGCGCCTTAACCTAACCTATGTTGCGCCTTAACCTAACCTATGTTGCGCCTTAACCTAACCTATGTTGCGCCTTAACCTAACCTATGTTGCGCCTTAACCTAACCTAAGTTGGGGCTTAACCTAACCTAAGTTGGGGCTTAACCTAACCTAAGTTGGGGCTTAACCTAACCTAAGTTGGGGCTTAACCTAACCTAAGTTGGGGCTTAACCTAACCTAAGTTGGGGCTTAACCTAACCTAAGTTGGGGCTTAACCTAACCTAAGTTGGGGCTTAACCTAACCTAAGTTGGGGCTTAACCTAACCTAAGTTGGGGCTTAACCTAACCTAAGTTGGGCCCTAACCTAACCTAAGTTGGGCCCTAACCTAACCTAAGTTGGGCCCTAACCTAACCTAAGTTGGGCCCTAACCTAACCTAAGTTGGGCCCTAACCTAACCTAAGTTGGGCCCTAACCTAACCTAAGTTGGGCCCTAACCTAACCTAAGTTGGGCCCTAACCTAACCTAAGTTGGGCCCTAACCTAACCTAAGTTGGGCCCTAACCTAACCTAAGTTGGGCCCTAACCTAACCTAAGTTGGGCCCTAACCTAACCTAAGTTGGGCCCTAACCTAACCTAAGTTGGGCCCTAACCTAACCTAAGTTGGGCCCTAACCTAACCTAAGTTGGGCCCTAACCTAACCCACGTTGCGCCCTAACCTAACCCACGTAATTGTTTGTTATATGAATCTAGAAATTCGTGTAGCGTTGCCTAATCGCAACCCTCTCAACATAGTTCGCTGCGCGCACACTCTGGTGTCCTGCGTATTGAATCATGTTACGGTGCCTACCCTCACAACATCTAGCGAGTGTTGCGTACGTTCCACATGGTCCCGCTATCCACTGTAATGTGTACTGCTATAAGACGTATATCGCCCCCCCCCCCCCCCCCCCCCTCCCCTGTCGCCTCTAGTTCGTCAGTCAGGAGTTTGCGTGTTCAATGAGCTTCGCAGCTGTGCAATGGCATCGGCATACGTACGCGGGCCACCTTCCACGTGTTCTCTCGTGCATACGTCGCAGCATGTATGTGGACTGATGTGGCGTGTCGTGACTCATAACATCCAGGCATGCAAGACCCATTGAATTCGCAAATGTAGATGGACGTCTACGTTTGCTGCCCAAGTTACGCAAATGAACTGGAAATCCGTTGTTGCGCGGTTGTTCGCGCTGGAGGTGAATCGTTGATATCGACGATCGGTACAGGTATTAACCGGTTGCTTCAGCGACACCCGTCATACCCACGAACGTGAGTGGGCATGTGGGTATGAAGCGATACGCGGCGGTGGCTGGGTGGGACCGTCCCCGGCCGGTGAGGGGGGGGCGCCCGGCGTGCTGGCCGCGCGCTGCGTGGGCGCACGCGCGGCAGCCGGCTGGTGGGGGCGCCCAGTGGCAGGCGCGCCGGCTGACGGACGCGGCAGGCGGCGCATCTGCGTGCCGGCGCACCCAGCGCGCGGCGCCGTGCGGCCAAAGTGGGTCCTCCCGGGCCCGGTGCGAAGCGCGGTGGACATCTGCAGTGTGCTGGTCCGATTGAGGACTGTGTGCGTTGAGGATGCGCCGCCGCCCGGCACTCGGCGCCGCGACGCCGTCTGCTGCTCGGTCGCCCCCGCGGTTCTCGCAGGTGGTTTGTATCGCAGCTGTGCGGATGTGTTGGCGCGTGCGCTGTGCTGGGAGAGTTCGCTTTGGCACCCAAGTGGGGCTCTGCCCCTCTGTGGCGCTGGCGTTGGAGCTGCCCGGTCACTGTTTGTGGCCGCGTGTTGTCTCCCGCCGGCAACACCACGACAGCACGCTCCCGGGCCTCTGTCGGCAGCGGCAAGCTCAGTTGGGAGCACGGGTGGTCGCACTGAAAGCGTCTACTCGCCTATCTCCGGGCGATTGCGCCTCTCTCGAACCCGACCAAGTACTTAGGACGGCGCTGCGCGCCGCCGGGACCTGAGAGGGTTTCGAGGTGTATCGTGCAGGGGAGCCCAGCCTCCTCCTGTTTGCAGAATAATTGAGCGGACGCTTGCGTGTTCGCGCGGGCCTCCGGGACACACTCCCGGGCGGCCGGCTGCTCAGCTCTAGTTGACGCAGCTCCCTGGTTGATCCTGCCAGTAGTCATATGCTTGTCTCAAAGATTAAGCCATGCATGTCTCAGTACAAGCCGCATTAAGGTGAAACCGCGAATGGCTCATTAAATCAGTTATGGTTCCTTAGATCGTACCCACGTTACTTGGATAACTGTGGTAATTCTAGAGCTAATACATGCAAACAGAGTCCCGACCAGAGATGGAAGGGACGCTTTTATTAGATCAAAACCAATCGGTCGGCTCGTCCGGTCCGTTTGCCTTGGTG
>NC_064620.1:307262397-307264897 GCF_023898315.1 Schistocerca nitens
CTGACGTGACATATCTGATAGTGCCTCAGGCGTCCACTTACTACCATCACTATCAACGAACCTCGCCACCCCACCCCCCCCCCACACACACCATCCCTTAACCCAACTTCTGCCTTAACCTAACCCAACTTCTGCCTTAACCTAACCCAACTTCTGCCTTAACCTAACCCAACTTCTGCCTTAACCTAACCCAACTTCTGCCTTAACCTAACCCAACTTCTGCCTTAACCTAACCCAACTTCTGCCTTAACCTAACCCAACTTCTGCCTTAACCTAACCCAACTTCTGCCTTAACCTAACCCAACTTCTGCCTTAACCTAACCCAACTTCTGCCTTAACCTAACCCAACTTCTGCCTTAACCTAACCCAACTTCTGCCTTAACCTAACCCAACTTCTGCCTTAACCTAACCCAACTTCTGCCTTAACCTAACCCAACTTCTGCCTTAACCTAACCCAAGTTGCGCCTTAACCTAACCCAAGTTGCGCCTTAACCTAACCCAAGTTGCGCCTTAACCTAACCCAAGTTGCGCCTTAACCTAACCCAAGTTGCGCCTTAACCTAACCCAAGTTGCGCCCTAACCTAACCCACGTTGCGCCTTAACCTAACCCACGTTGCGCCTTAACCTAACCCACGTTGCGCCCTAACCTAACCCACGTTGCGCCCTAACCTAACCTACGTTGCGCCCTAACCTAACCTACGTTGCGCCCTAACCTAACCTACGTTGCGCCCTAACCTAACCTACGTTGCGCCCTAACCTAACCTACGTTGGGCCCTAACCTAACCCACGTTGCGCCCTAACCTAACCCACGTTGCGCCCTAACCTAACCCACGTTGCGCCCAAACCTAACCCACGTTGCGCCCTAACCTAACCCACGTTGCGCCCTAACCTAACCCACGTTGCGCCCTAACCTAACCCACGTTGCGCCCTAACCTAACCCACGTTGCGCCCTAACCTAACCCACGTTGCGCCCTAACCTAACCTACGTTGCGCCCTCACCTAACCCAAGTTGCGCCCTAACCTAACCCACGTTGCGCCCTAACCTAACCCACGTTGCGCCCTAACCTAACCCACGTTGCGCCCTAACCTAACCCACGTTGCGCCCTAACCTAACCCACGTTGCGCCCTAACCTAACCCAAGTTGCGCCTTAACCTAACCCACGTTGCGCCTTAACCTGCCCTGTAATTGTTAGTTATATGAATCTAGGAATTCGTGTAGCGTTGCCTAATTGCAACCATCTCAACATAGTTCACTTCGCGCACACTGTGGTGTTCTGCGTATTGATTCATTTTACGGTGCGTACCCTCACATCTTGCGAGTGTTGCTTACTTTCCACATGGTCCCGCTATCCACTGTATTGTGTACTGCAATAGGACGTATATCGCCCCCGCCCCCCCCCCCCTCCCCTCCTGTCACCTCTAGCTCGTCGGTCAGGAGTTCGCGTGTTGAATGCGCTTCGCAGCTGTGCAATGGCATTCGCATACGTACGCTGGCCACCTTCCACGTGTTCTTTCGTGCACACGTCGCAGCGTGTATGTATGCTGATGGAGTGCGTCGTGACACACAACATCCAGGCATGCAAGACTCGTAGAAGTCGCAAATGTAGATGGATGTCTACGTTTGCTGCCCAAGTTACGCAAATGAACTGGAAATCCGTTGTTGCGCGGTTGTTCGCGCTGGAGGTGAATCGTTGATATCGACGATCGGTACAGGTATTAACCGGTTGCTTCAGCGACACCCGTCATACCCACGAACGTGAGTGGGCATGTGGGTATGAAGCGATACGCGGCGGTGGCTGGGTGGGACCGTCCCCGGCCGGTGAGGGGGGGGCGCCCGGCGTGCTGGCCGCGCGCTGCGTGGGCGCACGCGCGGCAGCCGGCTGGTGGGGGCGCCCAGTGGCAGGCGCGCCGGCTGACGGAGGCGGCAGGCGGCGCATCTGCGTGCCGGCGCACCCAGCGCGCGGCGCCGTGCGGCCAAAGTGGGTCCTCCCGGGCCCGGTGCGAAGCGCGGTGGACATCTGCAGTGTGCTGGTCCGATTGAGGACTGTGTGCGTTGAGGATGCGCCGCCGCCCGGCACTCGGCGCCGCGACGCCGTCTGCTGCTCGGTCGCCCCCGCGGTTCTCGCAGGTGGTTTGTATCGCAGCTGTGCGGATGTGTTGGCGCGTGCGCTGTGCTGGGAGAGTTCGCTTTGGCACCCAAGTGGGGCTCTGCCCCTCTGTGGCGCTGGCGTTGGAGCTGCCCGGTCACTGTTTGTGGCCGCGTGTTGTCTCCCGCCGGCAACACCACGACAGCACGCTCCCGGGCCTCTGTCGGCAGCGGCAAGCTCAGTTGGGAGCACGGGTGGTCGCACTGAAAGCGTCTACTCGCCTATCTCCGGGCGATTGCGCCTCTCTCGAACCCGACCAAGTACTTAGGACGGCGCTGCGCGCCGCCGGGACCTGAGAGGGTTTCGAGGTGTATCGTGCAGGGGAGCCCAGCCTCCTCCTGTTTGCAGAATAA
>NC_064620.1:307274897-307277397 GCF_023898315.1 Schistocerca nitens
CCTAACCTACGTTGCGCCCTAACCTAACCTACGTTGCGCCCTAACCTAACCTACGTTGCGCCCTAACCTAACCTACGTTGCGCCCTAACCTAACCTACGTTGCGCCCTAACCTAACCTACGTTGGGCCCTAACCTAACCCACGTTGCGCCCTAACCTAACCCACGTTGCGCCCTAACCTAACCCACGTTGCGCCCAAACCTAACCCACGTTGCGCCCTAACCTAACCCACGTTGCGCCCTAACCTAACCCACGTTGCGCCTTAACCTGCCCTGTAATTGTTAGTTATATGAATCTAGGAATTCGTGTAGCGTTGCCTAATTGCAACCATCTCAACATAGTTCACTTCGCGCACACTGTGGTGTTCTGCGTATTGATTCATTTTACGGTGCGTACCCTCACATCTTGCGAGTGTTGCTTACTTTCCACATGGTCCCGCTATCCACTGTATTGTGTACTGCAATAGGACGTATATCGCCCCCGCCCCCCCCCCCCCCCTCCCCTCCTGTCACCTCTAGCTCGTCGGTCAGGAGTTCGCGTGTTGAATGCGCTTCGCAGCTGTGCAATGGCATTCGCATACGTACGCTGGCCACCTTCCACGTGTTCTTTCGTGCACACGTCGCAGCGTGTATGTATGCTGATGGAGTGCGTCGTGACACACAACATCCAGGCATGCAAGACTCGTAGAAGTCGCAAATGTAGATGGATGTCTACGTTTGCTGCCCAAGTTACGCAAATGAACTGGAAATCCGTTGTTGCGCGGTTGTTCGCGCTGGAGGTGAATCGTTGATATCGACGATCGGTACAGGTATTAACCGGTTGCTTCAGCGACACCCGTCATACCCACGAACGTGAGTGGGCATGTGGGTATGAAGCGATACGCGGCGGTGGCTGGGTGGGACCGTCCCCGGCCGGTGAGGGGGGGGCGCCCGGCGTGCTGGCCGCGCGCTGCGTGGGCGCACGCGCGGCAGCCGGCTGGTGGGGGCGCCCAGTGGCAGGCGCGCCGGCTGACGGAGGCGGCAGGCGGCGCATCTGCGTGCCGGCGCACCCAGCGCGCGGCGCCGTGCGGCCAAAGTGGGTCCTCCCGGGCCCGGTGCGAAGCGCGGTGGACATCTGCAGTGTGCTGGTCCGATTGAGGACTGTGTGCGTTGAGGATGCGCCGCCGCCCGGCACTCGGCGCCGCGACGCCGTCTGCTGCTCGGTCGCCCCCGCGGTTCTCGCAGGTGGTTTGTATCGCAGCTGTGCGGATGTGTTGGCGCGTGCGCTGTGCTGGGAGAGTTCGCTTTGGCACCCAAGTGGGGCTCTGCCCCTCTGTGGCGCTGGCGTTGGAGCTGCCCGGTCACTGTTTGTGGCCGCGTGTTGTCTCCCGCCGGCAACACCACGACAGCACGCTCCCGGGCCTCTGTCGGCAGCGGCAAGCTCAGTTGGGAGCACGGGTGGTCGCACTGAAAGCGTCTACTCGCCTATCTCCGGGCGATTGCGCCTCTCTCGAACCCGACCAAGTACTTAGGACGGCGCTGCGCGCCGCCGGGACCTGAGAGGGTTTCGAGGTGTATCGTGCAGGGGAGCCCAGCCTCCTCCTGTTTGCAGAATAATTGAGCGGACGCTTGCGTGTTCGCGCGGGCCCCCGGGACACACTCCCGGGCGGCCGGCTGCTCAGCTCTAGTTGACGCAGCTCCCTGGTTGATCCTGCCAGTAGTCATATGCTTGTCTCAAAGATTAAGCCATGCATGTCTCAGTACAAGCCGCATTAAGGTGAAACCGCGAATGGCTCATTAAATCAGTTATGGTTCCTTAGATCGTACCCACGTTACTTGGATAACTGTGGTAATTCTAGAGCTAATACATGCAAACAGAGTCCCGACCAGAGATGGAAGGGACGCTTTTATTAGATCAAAACCAATCGGTCGGCTCGTCCGGTCCGTTTGCCTTGGTGACTCTGAATAACTTTGGGCTGATCGCACGGTCTTCGTACCGGCGACGCATCTTTCAAATGTCTGCCTTATCAACTGTCGATGGTAGGTTCTGCGCCTACCATGGTTGTAACGGGTAACGGGGAATCAGGGTTCGATTCCGGAGAGGGAGCCTGAGAAACGGCTACCACATCCAAGGAAGGCAGCAGGCGCGCAAATTACCCACTCCCGGCACGGGGAGGTAGTGACGAAAAATAACGATACGGGACTCATCCGAGGCCCCGTAATCGGAATGAGTACACTTTAAATCCTTTAACGAGTATCTATTGGAGGGCAAGTCTGGTGCCAGCAGCCGCGGTAATTCCAGCTCCAATAGCGTATATTAAAGTTGTTGCGGTTAAAAAGCTCGTAGTTGGATTTGTGTCCCACGCTGTTGGTTCACCGCCCGTCGGTGTTTAACTGGCATGTATCGTGGGACGTCCTGCCGGTGGGGCGAGCCGAAGGCGTGCGACCGCCTCGTGCGTGCTCGTGCGTCCCGAGGCGGACCCCGTTGAAATCCTACCAGGGTGCTCTTTATTGAGTGTCTCGG
>NC_064620.1:307284897-307289897 GCF_023898315.1 Schistocerca nitens
ACTGGGACGAGTAATGAGGGTCCGAGCCCCCAGTGTGGGGAAAGTGTTTCGCAGCCCTGACCCACCGGCACGGTGTTGCGTCCCCCCACCTCAAACATGTGACGTAGTCACACCACCGGTTTTGACTAATAGACAGAATGTTTATAATCATATGCCATACACCGGGGGACGATGCCGCGAGGTGTAGCTAGCTAGTGCAGTCGCACCGCTACTACTGTACAGAGATAGAACAGGCATTGACTATACATACATTAAGCTTATACGCGGCGGTGCTTAGTAATACGCGCAGTCATCGGAATATAGATAACACATACAACTGTCCCTATACATGCTGAACGTCTGTGCACACAATGTCAACCACACGTCACCCACACACTCCATCACCCACTAGTCTATGCCTGTAACAGACGCAGACACAACATCTAAGTACCAGCATGGAACAACATCCAGTGCATCCTCTCGGCCACAGTACACCATCCACACTATGATAACCAGACCGGGACGTCGAACCAGAAAACTGAATATCCCACTCTTCCTACAACCACCATTGCTCAGATACGCCACCAACACCCACACATGTCCTACACAGGGGTGCACCCAACAGCACCACACTGCCGCATCTCACAGCACATAAACAATGGCAGGAATGAAAGACACAGGTGTGCCACTCCTTTGCCACAAACACAGAACGGGCGCGCCACCTGCCATGAGCCACAAGTGCAACTGACGTGACATATCTGATAGTGCCTCAGGCGTCCACTTACTACCATCACTATCAACGAACCTCGCCACCCCACCCCCCCCCCACACACACCATCCCTTAACCCAACTTCTGCCTTAACCTAACCCAACTTCTGCCTTAACCTAACCCAACTTCTGCCTTAACCTAACCCAACTTCTGCCTTAACCTAACCCAACTTCTGCCTTAACCTAACCCAACTTCTGCCTTAACCTAACCCAACTTCTGCCTTAACCTAACCCAACTTCTGCCTTAACCTAACCCAACTTCTGCCTTAACCTAACCCAAGTTGCGCCTTAACCTAACCCAAGTTGCGCCTTAACCTAACCCAAGTTGCGCCTTAACCTAACCCAAGTTGCGCCTTAACCTAACCCAAGTTGCGCCTTAACCTAACCCAAGTTGCGCCTTAACCTAACCCAAGTTGCGCCTTAACCTAACCCAAGTTGCGCCTTAACCTAACCCAAGTTGCGCCTTAACCTAACCCAACTTCTGCCTTAACCTAACCCAACTTCTGCCTTAACCTAACCCAACTTCTGCCTTAACCTAACCCAACTTCTGCCTTAACCTAACCCAAGTTGCGCCTTAACCTAACCCAAGTTGCGCCTTAACCTAACCCAAGTTGCGCCTTAACCTAACCCAAGTTGCGCCTTAACCTAACCCAAGTTGCGCCTTAACCTAACCCAAGTTGCGCCTTAACCTAACCCAAGTTGCGCCTTAACCTAACCCAAGTTGCGCCTTAACCTAACCCAAGTTGCGCCCTAACCTAACCCACGTTGCGCCTTAACCTAACCCACGTTGCGCCTTAACCTAACCCACGTTGCGCCCTAACCTAACCCACGTTGCGCCCTAACCTAACCTACGTTGCGCCCTAACCTAACCTACGTTGCGCCCTAACCTAACCTACGTTGCGCCCTAACCTAACCTACGTTGCGCCCTAACCTAACCTACGTTGCGCCCTAACCTAACCTACGTTGCGCCCTAACCTAACCTACGTTGGGCCCTAACCTAACCCACGTTGCGCCCTAACCTAACCCACGTTGCGCCCTAACCTAACCCACGTTGCGCCCAAACCTAACCCACGTTGCGCCCTAACCTAACCCACGTTGCGCCCTAACCTAACCCACGTTGCGCCTTAACCTGCCCTGTAATTGTTAGTTATATGAATCTAGGAATTCGTGTAGCGTTGCCTAATTGCAACCATCTCAACATAGTTCACTTCGCGCACACTGTGGTGTTCTGCGTATTGATTCATTTTACGGTGCGTACCCTCACATCTTGCGAGTGTTGCTTACTTTCCACATGGTCCCGCTATCCACTGTATTGTGTACTGCAATAGGACGTATATCGCCCCCGCCCCCCCCCCCCTCCCCTCCTGTCACCTCTAGCTCGTCGGTCAGGAGTTCGCGTGTTGAATGCGCTTCGCAGCTGTGCAATGGCATTCGCATACGTACGCTGGCCACCTTCCACGTGTTCTTTCGTGCACACGTCGCAGCGTGTATGTATGCTGATGGAGTGCGTCGTGACACACAACATCCAGGCATGCAAGACTCGTAGAAGTCGCAAATGTAGATGGATGTCTACGTTTGCTGCCCAAGTTACGCAAATGAACTGGAAATCCGTTGTTGCGCGGTTGTTCGCGCTGGAGGTGAATCGTTGATATCGACGATCGGTACAGGTATTAACCGGTTGCTTCAGCGACACCCGTCATACCCACGAACGTGAGTGGGCATGTGGGTATGAAGCGATACGCGGCGGTGGCTGGGTGGGACCGTCCCCGGCCGGTGAGGGGGGGGCGCCCGGCGTGCTGGCCGCGCGCTGCGTGGGCGCACGCGCGGCAGCCGGCTGGTGGGGGCGCCCAGTGGCAGGCGCGCCGGCTGACGGAGGCGGCAGGCGGCGCATCTGCGTGCCGGCGCACCCAGCGCGCGGCGCCGTGCGGCCAAAGTGGGTCCTCCCGGGCCCGGTGCGAAGCGCGGTGGACATCTGCAGTGTGCTGGTCCGATTGAGGACTGTGTGCGTTGAGGATGCGCCGCCGCCCGGCACTCGGCGCCGCGACGCCGTCTGCTGCTCGGTCGCCCCCGCGGTTCTCGCAGGTGGTTTGTATCGCAGCTGTGCGGATGTGTTGGCGCGTGCGCTGTGCTGGGAGAGTTCGCTTTGGCACCCAAGTGGGGCTCTGCCCCTCTGTGGCGCTGGCGTTGGAGCTGCCCGGTCACTGTTTGTGGCCGCGTGTTGTCTCCCGCCGGCAACACCACGACAGCACGCTCCCGGGCCTCTGTCGGCAGCGGCAAGCTCAGTTGGGAGCACGGGTGGTCGCACTGAAAGCGTCTACTCGCCTATCTCCGGGCGATTGCGCCTCTCTCGAACCCGACCAAGTACTTAGGACGGCGCTGCGCGCCGCCGGGACCTGAGAGGGTTTCGAGGTGTATCGTGCAGGGGAGCCCAGCCTCCTCCTGTTTGCAGAATAATTGAGCGGACGCTTGCGTGTTCGCGCGGGCCCCCGGGACACACTCCCGGGCGGCCGGCTGCTCAGCTCTAGTTGACGCAGCTCCCTGGTTGATCCTGCCAGTAGTCATATGCTTGTCTCAAAGATTAAGCCATGCATGTCTCAGTACAAGCCGCATTAAGGTGAAACCGCGAATGGCTCATTAAATCAGTTATGGTTCCTTAGATCGTACCCACGTTACTTGGATAACTGTGGTAATTCTAGAGCTAATACATGCAAACAGAGTCCCGACCAGAGATGGAAGGGACGCTTTTATTAGATCAAAACCAATCGGTCGGCTCGTCCGGTCCGTTTGCCTTGGTGACTCTGAATAACTTTGGGCTGATCGCACGGTCTTCGTACCGGCGACGCATCTTTCAAATGTCTGCCTTATCAACTGTCGATGGTAGGTTCTGCGCCTACCATGGTTGTAACGGGTAACGGGGAATCAGGGTTCGATTCCGGAGAGGGAGCCTGAGAAACGGCTACCACATCCAAGGAAGGCAGCAGGCGCGCAAATTACCCACTCCCGGCACGGGGAGGTAGTGACGAAAAATAACGATACGGGACTCATCCGAGGCCCCGTAATCGGAATGAGTACACTTTAAATCCTTTAACGAGTATCTATTGGAGGGCAAGTCTGGTGCCAGCAGCCGCGGTAATTCCAGCTCCAATAGCGTATATTAAAGTTGTTGCGGTTAAAAAGCTCGTAGTTGGATTTGTGTCCCACGCTGTTGGTTCACCGCCCGTCGGTGTTTAACTGGCATGTATCGTGGGACGTCCTGCCGGTGGGGCGAGCCGAAGGCGTGCGACCGCCTCGTGCGTGCTCGTGCGTCCCGAGGCGGACCCCGTTGAAATCCTACCAGGGTGCTCTTTATTGAGTGTCTCGGTGGGCCGGCACGTTTACTTTGAACAAATTAGAGTGCTTAAAGCAGGCAAGCCCGCCTGAATACTGTGTGCATGGAATAATGGAATAGGACCTCGGTTCTATTTTGTTGGTTTTCGGAACCCGAGGTAATGATTAATAGGGACAGGCGGGGGCATTCGTATTGCGACGTTAGAGGTGAAATTCTTGGATCGTCGCAAGACGAACAGAAGCGAAAGCATTTGCCAAGTATGTTTTCATTAATCAAGAACGAAAGTTAGAGGTTCGAAGGCGATCAGATACCGCCCTAGTTCTAACCATAAACGATGCCAGCCAGCGATCCGCCGCAGTTCCTCCGATGACTCGGCGGGCAGCCTCCGGGAAACCAAAGCTTTTGGGTTCCGGGGGAAGTATGGTTGCAAAGCTGAAACTTAAAGGAATTGACGGAAGGGCACCACCAGGAGTGGAGCCTGCGGCTTAATTTGACTCAACACGGGAAACCTCACCAGGCCCGGACACCGGAAGGATTGACAGATTGATAGCTCTTTCTTGATTCGGTGGGTGGTGGTGCATGGCCGTTCTTAGTTGGTGGAGCGATTTGTCTGGTTAATTCCGATAACGAACGAGACTCTAGCCTGCTAACTAGTCGCGTGACATCCTTCGTGCTGTCAGCGATTACTTTTCTTCTTAGAGGGACAGGCGGCTTCTAGCCGCACGAGATTGAGCAATAACAGGTCTGTGATGCCCTTAGATGTTCTGGGCCGCACGCGCGCTACACTGAAGGAATCAGCGTGTCTTCCTAGGCCGAAAGGTCGGGGTAACCCGCTGAACCTCCTTCGTGCTAGGGATTGGGGCTTGCAATTGTTCCCCATGAACGAGGAATTCCCAGTAAGCGCGAGTCATAAGCTCGCGTTGAT
>NC_064620.1:307297397-307299897 GCF_023898315.1 Schistocerca nitens
CCAACTTCTGCCTTAACCTAACCCAACTTCTGCCTTAACCTAACCCAACTTCTGCCTTAACCTAACCCAACTTCTGCCTTAACCTAACCCAAGTTGCGCCTTAACCTAACCCAAGTTGCGCCTTAACCTAACCCAAGTTGCGCCTTAACCTAACCCAAGTTGCGCCTTAACCTAACCCAAGTTGCGCCTTAACCTAACCCAAGTTGCGCCTTAACCTAACCCAAGTTGCGCCTTAACCTAACCCAAGTTGCGCCTTAACCTAACCCAAGTTGCGCCTTAACCTAACCCAACTTCTGCCTTAACCTAACCCAACTTCTGCCTTAACCTAACCCAACTTCTGCCTTAACCTAACCCAACTTCTGCCTTAACCTAACCCAAGTTGCGCCTTAACCTAACCCAAGTTGCGCCTTAACCTAACCCAAGTTGCGCCTTAACCTAACCCAAGTTGCGCCTTAACCTAACCCAAGTTGCGCCTTAACCTAACCCAAGTTGCGCCTTAACCTAACCCAAGTTGCGCCTTAACCTAACCCAAGTTGCGCCCTAACCTAACCCACGTTGCGCCCTAACCTAACCCACGTTGCGCCTTAACCTAACCCACGTTGCGCCCTAACCTAACCCACGTTGCGCCCTAACCTAACCTACGTTGCGCCCTAACCTAACCTACGTTGCGCCCTAACCTAACCTACGTTGCGCCCTAACCTAACCTACGTTGCGCCCTAACCTAACCTACGTTGCGCCCTAACCTAACCTACGTTGGGCCCTAACCTAACCCACGTTGCGCCCTAACCTAACCCACGTTGCGCCCTAACCTAACCCACGTTGCGCCCAAACCTAACCCACGTTGCGCCCTAACCTAACCCACGTTGCGCCCTAACCTAACCTACGTTGCGCCCTAACCTAACCTACGTTGCGCCCTAACCTAACCTACGTTGCGCCCTAACCTAACCTACGTTGCGCCCTAACCTAACCTACGTTGCGCCCTAACCTAACCTACGTTGCGCCCTAACCTAACCTACGTTGCGCCCTAACCTAACCTACGTTGGGCCCTAACCTAACCCACGTTGCGCCCTAACCTAACCCACGTTGCGCCCTAACCTAACCCACGTTGCGCCCAAACCTAACCCACGTTGCGCCCTAACCTAACCCACGTTGCGCCCTAACCTAACCCACGTTGCGCCTTAACCTGCCCTGTAATTGTTAGTTATATGAATCTAGGAATTCGTGTAGCGTTGCCTAATTGCAACCATCTCAACATAGTTCACTTCGCGCACACTGTGGTGTTCTGCGTATTGATTCATTTTACGGTGCGTACCCTCACATCTTGCGAGTGTTGCTTACTTTCCACATGGTCCCGCTATCCACTGTATTGTGTACTGCAATAGGACGTATATCGCCCCCGCCCCCCCCCCCCCTCCCCTCCTGTCACCTCTAGCTCGTCGGTCAGGAGTTCGCGTGTTGAATGCGCTTCGCAGCTGTGCAATGGCATTCGCATACGTACGCTGGCCACCTTCCACGTGTTCTTTCGTGCACACGTCGCAGCGTGTATGTATGCTGATGGAGTGCGTCGTGACACACAACATCCAGGCATGCAAGACTCGTAGAAGTCGCAAATGTAGATGGATGTCTACGTTTGCTGCCCAAGTTACGCAAATGAACTGGAAATCCGTTGTTGCGCGGTTGTTCGCGCTGGAGGTGAATCGTTGATATCGACGATCGGTACAGGTATTAACCGGTTGCTTCAGCGACACCCGTCATACCCACGAACGTGAGTGGGCATGTGGGTATGAAGCGATACGCGGCGGTGGCTGGGTGGGACCGTCCCCGGCCGGTGAGGGGGGGGCGCCCGGCGTGCTGGCCGCGCGCTGCGTGGGCGCACGCGCGGCAGCCGGCTGGTGGGGGCGCCCAGTGGCAGGCGCGCCGGCTGACGGAGGCGGCAGGCGGCGCATCTGCGTGCCGGCGCACCCAGCGCGCGGCGCCGTGCGGCCAAAGTGGGTCCTCCCGGGCCCGGTGCGAAGCGCGGTGGACATCTGCAGTGTGCTGGTCCGATTGAGGACTGTGTGCGTTGAGGATGCGCCGCCGCCCGGCACTCGGCGCCGCGACGCCGTCTGCTGCTCGGTCGCCCCCGCGGTTCTCGCAGGTGGTTTGTATCGCAGCTGTGCGGATGTGTTGGCGCGTGCGCTGTGCTGGGAGAGTTCGCTTTGGCACCCAAGTGGGGCTCTGCCCCTCTGTGGCGCTGGCGTTGGAGCTGCCCGGTCACTGTTTGTGGCCGCGTGTTGTCTCCCGCCGGCAACACCACGACAGCACGCTCCCGGGCCTCTGTCGGCAGCGGCAAGCTCAGTTGGGAGCACGGGTGGTCGCACTGAAAGCGTCTACTCGCCTATCTCCGGGCGATTGCGCCTCTCTCGAACCCGACCAAGTACTTAGGACGGCGCTGCGCGCCGCCGGGACCTGAGCGGGTTTCGAGGTGTATCGTGCAGGGGAGCCCAGCCTCCTCCTGTTT
>NC_064620.1:307309897-307312397 GCF_023898315.1 Schistocerca nitens
CGCCCTAACCTAACCTACGTTGCGCCCTAACCTAACCTACGTTGCGCCCTAACCTAACCTACGTTGCGCCCTAACCTAACCTACGTTGCGCCCTAACCTAACCTACGTTGGGCCCTAACCTAACCCACGTTGCGCCCTAACCTAACCCACGTTGCGCCCTAACCTAACCCACGTTGCGCCCAAACCTAACCCACGTTGCGCCCTAACCTAACCCACGTTGCGCCCTAACCTAACCTACGTTGCGCCCTAACCTAACCTACGTTGCGCCCTAACCTAACCTACGTTGCGCCCTAACCTAACCTACGTTGCGCCCTAACCTAACCTACGTTGCGCCCTAACCTAACCTACGTTGCGCCCTAACCTAACCTACGTTGCGCCCTAACCTAACCTACGTTGGGCCCTAACCTAACCCACGTTGCGCCCTAACCTAACCCACGTTGCGCCCTAACCTAACCCACGTTGCGCCCAAACCTAACCCACGTTGCGCCCTAACCTAACCCACGTTGCGCCCTAACCTAACCCACGTTGCGCCTTAACCTGCCCTGTAATTGTTAGTTATATGAATCTAGGAATTCGTGTAGCGTTGCCTAATTGCAACCATCTCAACATAGTTCACTTCGCGCACACTGTGGTGTTCTGCGTATTGATTCATTTTACGGTGCGTACCCTCACATCTTGCGAGTGTTGCTTACTTTCCACATGGTCCCGCTATCCACTGTATTGTGTACTGCAATAGGACGTATATCGCCCCCGCCCCCCCCCCCCCCTCCCCTCCTGTCACCTCTAGCTCGTCGGTCAGGAGTTCGCGTGTTGAATGCGCTTCGCAGCTGTGCAATGGCATTCGCATACGTACGCTGGCCACCTTCCACGTGTTCTTTCGTGCACACGTCGCAGCGTGTATGTATGCTGATGGAGTGCGTCGTGACACACAACATCCAGGCATGCAAGACTCGTAGAAGTCGCAAATGTAGATGGATGTCTACGTTTGCTGCCCAAGTTACGCAAATGAACTGGAAATCCGTTGTTGCGCGGTTGTTCGCGCTGGAGGTGAATCGTTGATATCGACGATCGGTACAGGTATTAACCGGTTGCTTCAGCGACACCCGTCATACCCACGAACGTGAGTGGGCATGTGGGTATGAAGCGATACGCGGCGGTGGCTGGGTGGGACCGTCCCCGGCCGGTGAGGGGGGGGCGCCCGGCGTGCTGGCCGCGCGCTGCGTGGGCGCACGCGCGGCAGCCGGCTGGTGGGGGCGCCCAGTGGCAGGCGCGCCGGCTGACGGAGGCGGCAGGCGGCGCATCTGCGTGCCGGCGCACCCAGCGCGCGGCGCCGTGCGGCCAAAGTGGGTCCTCCCGGGCCCGGTGCGAAGCGCGGTGGACATCTGCAGTGTGCTGGTCCGATTGAGGACTGTGTGCGTTGAGGATGCGCCGCCGCCCGGCACTCGGCGCCGCGACGCCGTCTGCTGCTCGGTCGCCCCCGCGGTTATCGCAGGTGGTTTGTATCGCAGCTGTGCGGATGTGTTGGCGCGTGCGCTGTGCTGGGAGAGTTCGCTTTGGCACCCAAGTGGGGCTCTGCCCCTCTGTGGCGCTGGCGTTGGAGCTGCCCGGTCACTGTTTGTGGCCGCGTGTTGTCTCCCGCCGGCAACACCACGACAGCACGCTCCCGGGCCTCTGTCGGCAGCGGCAAGCTCAGTTGGGAGCACGGGTGGTCGCACTGAAAGCGTCTACTCGCCTATCTCCGGGCGATTGCGCCTCTCTCGAACCCGACCAAGTACTTAGGACGGCGCTGCGCGCCGCCGGGACCTGAGAGGGTTTCGAGGTGTATCGTGCAGGGGAGCCCAGCCTCCTCCTGTTTGCAGAATAATTGAGCGGACGCTTGCGTGTTCGCGCGGGCCCCCGGGACACACTCCCGGGCGGCCGGCTGCTCAGCTCTAGTTGACGCAGCTCCCTGGTTGATCCTGCCAGTAGTCATATGCTTGTCTCAAAGATTAAGCCATGCATGTCTCAGTACAAGCCGCATTAAGGTGAAACCGCGAATGGCTCATTAAATCAGTTATGGTTCCTTAGATCGTACCCACGTTACTTGGATAACTGTGGTAATTCTAGAGCTAATACATGCAAACAGAGTCCCGACCAGAGATGGAAGGGACGCTTTTATTAGATCAAAACCAATCGGTCGGCTCGTCCGGTCCGTTTGCCTTGGTGACTCTGAATAACTTTGGGCTGATCGCACGGTCTTCGTACCGGCGACGCATCTTTCAAATGTCTGCCTTATCAACTGTCGATGGTAGGTTCTGCGCCTACCATGGTTGTAACGGGTAACGGGGAATCAGGGTTCGATTCCGGAGAGGGAGCCTGAGAAACGGCTACCACATCCAAGGAAGGCAGCAGGCGCGCAAATTACCCACTCCCGGCACGGGGAGGTAGTGACGAAAAATAACGATACGGGACTCATCCGAGGCCCCGTAATCGGAATGAGTACACTTTAAATCCTTTAACG
>NC_064620.1:307317397-307319897 GCF_023898315.1 Schistocerca nitens
GTGCTGCTGCTGCGAGGTGCCTTCCTTGGGTTGTAGTTACAGGGAGAGTGATGCGCAATACATGGGCCTAGCCCTCTTAGCCTCTCCTCTCCTGCGGTCTTCTCCCCTTCTCGTGGGCCCGCTGATTTTCGCAGAGTGGAAGACCGCACCAGGGGCTTGGGGGGGTTACCATCCCCCCCTCGCATTATCCCTTCAAGTTGGGGGCAGCACTCAAGAAAACAAAAGTGGTGGCCCTTCCGCTGAAGGCGCCACCCCAGCTTCCCCAGCACCTAGCCGGCCAACCGGCCGTGCCGAAGATTTTGTAACTGTTGCAGCTGTCTACGCCTGTAGTGAGTGTCACCGTAGCTTCACCACCAAGACCGGTCTCGGGGTCCATCGCCGCCGCCAACACCTTGCGGCCGCCAACGCGGAGATCGTGACGGAGAGGCATCGTGCGAGGTGGACGGAGGAAGAAGTCCTGTCGCTCGCCAAGGCGGAGGCCGAACTGTTCCTTGAGAGGGACGCCCGGTTCTTCTTTGTCAACCAAGAACTCATCAGGATGTTCCCCGACCGAACGCTTGAGGCAATCAAGTGCCAAAGGCGGAAAGCTGCCCACAAGCAGCTTGTCCGCCAATTCATGGAGGCGCTTGAGATCGGTCGGGGGGAAGAGCCGGCGTCCCGCCGGGGAGCAGCGAGCTCGCTGCCTGACGCGGGCGAGGCCGCTGCGCCGCCCGTCGACGCAGCTGAGGACTTCGCGGCCGACTCCACCGGGCCGCCGCCGGAGGGGCCGACTGACGCTGCCATCTGGGAGCACCTGGCGGGGCTACCTGCTTCCGCCCAGCGTTTCTCTGCCCTGGATCGAGTCATTGGTCTAGGGCGGGGCACGCCGCCCGATGTCATCCTGGGCATGCTCCCGGATGCCCTTGCGTCGGTCGGGTCCAGAGGGGAGAGATCGATCACCAGGACACAGCGGCCGCGCCAACCATCTAAGCGGCCGCCTGCCGCGCCGCCGTCGCAGAAGCGCAAGCGGCGCCGCTGGGAATATGCGAGAACGCAGACTGCCTTCCGAAGGTCGAGTGCGCGTTGCGTGCGCGGCCTCTTGGATGGCACCCTGCTCCAGCCGCCACCTGCCATCCCTGGTCTGCTGGACTTCTGGGCGGACCTCTTCACTAAGAAGCCTATCTCCACCGCGGGCTTCATTCGTGACCGCCTCCTCCCGCACTCGGAGCCTGTCGCTCTCGAGTGCCTTTGGGGGCCGGTCACACAGGAGGAGGTCGCCGCCGCGTTGCCGCCCAGGGGATCAGCGGCCGGGCCGGACGGCCTTACCCCAGCGGAGTTGCGGCGCCTGCCGCGCGAAGTCCTGGTGAAAGTGATGAATCTCTTCCTTCTGGCCCGCGCCCTTCCGGAACGCCTGCTTCGCGCGCGGACGTCCCTTCTCCCGAAAACGGCTGCACCAACATCCCCCGCTGACTTTCGCCCCATCACGGTTTGCTCGGTGCTGGCGCGGACGTTTCACAAGGTTCTCGCGTCACGCCTGATGCGTGCATGTGCTGTGGACGAACGTCAGCGGGCATTCATCCCTCGTGATGGGATGTTGGAAAACACTTTCATCTTGGACGCTGCTCTCACCGACGCAGTTCGCTCCTGCCGCTCTGTCTTTGTGGCATCGATCGACGTATCTAAGGCATTCGATTCGGTAGATCATGCTGCCCTT
The DNA here is from genome assembly GCF_023898315.1 of Schistocerca nitens. Lineage (NCBI taxonomy): Eukaryota > Metazoa > Arthropoda > Insecta > Orthoptera > Acrididae > Schistocerca > Schistocerca nitens. Next base: position 307,319,091 of record NC_064620.1, read on the forward strand.
CGCCCTGTGCTGAAGGCGCATGGCCTGCCGGATTGCTTTGTCGGGTATGTCGAGCGGTGCTACGAGGGCAGCACGACAGTGATAGCGGACGGCGCCGGCGTGGGCGTGTCTGTGCAGCCAGCACGGGGCGTTCGCCAGGGCGATCCCCTCTCCCCCCTCCTGTTCAACTTTGCGGTGGACTACGTTTTAGGCCAACTGCCCTCTCACATCGGAGCTCGGATCCTCGGTCGCAGGGTCAACGCTGCGGCCTTTGCAGATGACGTCTTGCTGTTTGCAGCGACCCCGAGGGGCTTGCAGTCCCTCATAGATGCAGCTACCGCAGCCCTCGCCCACCTGGGGCTGCAGATCAACGCCCGGAAGTGTTTCACCCTCGCCTTAGTCGCGTCAGGGCGCGAGAAGAAGGTGAAGGTGGACAGCAATGTCACCTTCACAGCAGGCAATACCACCATGCCTGCCCTGCGTGTGGGTGAAACCTTCCGGTACCTGGGGCTGCAATTCTCCACGGCGGGTCGCAGTGTCTTCAATCCACGTCGCCACCTGGTGGAACAGCTTGACGTCATCTCCCGAGCTCCGCTGAAGCCGCAACAGCGCCTCCACGCTCTCACCAACGTACTTCTCCCTGGCCTGTACCATGGGCTGGCCCTCAGTCGCACCCGGGTGGGTGCCTTGAAGTCGGCCGACATTACCATCCGGGCCGCCGTCAGGAGATGGTTCCGCCTTCCGGCGGACACCCCCCTGGGATACTTCCACGCTCCTGTTGCCCAGGGGGGCCTCGGCATTCCATCTTGCCGTTGGATGGGTCCAACG
>NC_064620.1:307324897-307327397 GCF_023898315.1 Schistocerca nitens
CCCAAGTTGCGCCTTAACCTAACCCAAGTTGCGCCTTAACCTAACCCAAGTTGCGCCTTAACCTAACCCAAGTTGCGCCTTAACCTAACCCAAGTTGCGCCTTAACCTAACCCAAGTTGCGCCTTAACCTAACCCAAGTTGCGCCTTAACCTAACCCAAGTTGCGCCTTAACCTAACCCAAGTTGCGCCTTAACCTAACCCAACTTCTGCCTTAACCTAACCCAACTTCTGCCTTAACCTAACCCAACTTCTGCCTTAACCTAACCCAACTTCTGCCTTAACCTAACCCAAGTTGCGCCTTAACCTAACCCAAGTTGCGCCTTAACCTAACCCAAGTTGCGCCTTAACCTAACCCAAGTTGCGCCTTAACCTAACCCAAGTTGCGCCTTAACCTAACCCAAGTTGCGCCTTAACCTAACCCAAGTTGCGCCTTAACCTAACCCAAGTTGCGCCTTAACCTAACCCAAGTTGCGCCTTAACCTAACCCAAGTTGCGCCCTAACCTAACCCACGTTGCGCCCTAACCTAACCCACGTTGCGCCTTAACCTAACCCACGTTGCGCCCTAACCTAACCCACGTTGCGCCCTAACCTAACCTACGTTGCGCCCTAACCTAACCTACGTTGCGCCCTAACCTAACCTACGTTGCGCCCTAACCTAACCTACGTTGCGCCCTAACCTAACCTACGTTGCGCCCTAACCTAACCTACGTTGCGCCCTAACCTAACCTACGTTGGGCCCTAACCTAACCCACGTTGCGCCCTAACCTAACCCACGTTGCGCCCTAACCTAACCCACGTTGCGCCCAAACCTAACCCACGTTGCGCCCTAACCTAACCCACGTTGCGCCCTAACCTAACCTACGTTGCGCCCTAACCTAACCTACGTTGCGCCCTAACCTAACCTACGTTGCGCCCTAACCTAACCTACGTTGCGCCCTAACCTAACCTACGTTGCGCCCTAACCTAACCTACGTTGCGCCCTAACCTAACCTACGTTGCGCCCTAACCTAACCTACGTTGGGCCCTAACCTAACCCACGTTGCGCCCTAACCTAACCCACGTTGCGCCCTAACCTAACCCACGTTGCGCCCAAACCTAACCCACGTTGCGCCCTAACCTAACCCACGTTGCGCCCTAACCTAACCCACGTTGGCGCCTTAACCTGCCCTGTAATTGTTAGTTATATGAATCTAGGAATTCGTGTAGCGTTGCCTAATTGCAACCATCTCAACATAGTTCACTTCGCGCACACTGTGGTGTTCTGCGTATTGATTCATTTTACGGTGCGTACCCTCACATCTTGCGAGTGTTGCTTACTTTCCACATGGTCCCGCTATCCACTGTATTGTGTACTGCAATAGGACGTATATCGCCCCCGCCCCCCCCCCCCCTCCCCTCCTGTCACCTCTAGCTCGTCGGTCAGGAGTTCGCGTGTTGAATGCGCTTCGCAGCTGTGCAATGGCATTCGCATACGTACGCTGGCCACCTTCCACGTGTTCTTTCGTGCACACGTCGCAGCGTGTATGTATGCTGATGGAGTGCGTCGTGACACACAACATCCAGGCATGCAAGACTCGTAGAAGTCGCAAATGTAGATGGATGTCTACGTTTGCTGCCCAAGTTACGCAAATGAACTGGAAATCCGTTGTTGCGCGGTTGTTCGCGCTGGAGGTGAATCGTTGATATCGACGATCGGTACAGGTATTAACCGGTTGCTTCAGCGACACCCGTCATACCCACGAACGTGAGTGGGCATGTGGGTATGAAGCGATACGCGGCGGTGGCTGGGTGGGACCGTCCCCGGCCGGTGAGGGGGGGGCGCCCGGCGTGCTGGCCGCGCGCTGCGTGGGCGCACGCGCGGCAGCCGGCTGGTGGGGGCGCCCAGTGGCAGGCGCGCCGGCTGACGGAGGCGGCAGGCGGCGCATCTGCGTGCCGGCGCACCCAGCGCGCGGCGCCGTGCGGCCAAAGTGGGTCCTCCCGGGCCCGGTGCGAAGCGCGGTGGACATCTGCAGTGTGCTGGTCCGATTGAGGACTGTGTGCGTTGAGGATGCGCCGCCGCCCGGCACTCGGCGCCGCGACGCCGTCTGCTGCTCGGTCGCCCCCGCGGTTCTCGCAGGTGGTTTGTATCGCAGCTGTGCGGATGTGTTGGCGCGTGCGCTGTGCTGGGAGAGTTCGCTTTGGCACCCAAGTGGGGCTCTGCCCCTCTGTGGCGCTGGCGTTGGAGCTGCCCGGTCACTGTTTGTGGCCGCGTGTTGTCTCCCGCCGGCAACACCACGACAGCACGCTCCCGGGCCTCTGTCGGCAGCGGCAAGCTCAGTTGGGAGCACGGGTGGTCGCACTGAAAGCGTCTACTCGCCTATCTCCGGGCGATTGCGCCTCTCTCGAACCCGACCAAGTACTTAGGACGGCGCTGCGCGCCGCCGGGACCTGAGAGGGTTTCGAGGTGTATCGTGCAGGGGAGCCCAGCCTCCTCCTGTTTGCAGAATAATTGAGCGGACG
>NC_064620.1:307334897-307339897 GCF_023898315.1 Schistocerca nitens
GGCAAGTCCCCGGGGCGGCTAGTGTGGGTGGTGATAAGTCTGTAGACAGCGAACTAGACGGCAGCAATAAATAAATGCCATATAAAGAAGGGGAGAATGGTGGCAGCACACCGACGTATGTTACATACGACAGCGCCATCTGTGAAATAGCCAGGCCACTAGGGCGTCTATTTGGGGACGCCACCATACCGCCCCCTGTGGGACGACGTTGACAGTGCCACCGAGGGGCACAAGAACGACATCTCTCGGAATGTGACGACACTACATTGACATGCAGCCCAGATACGACACCTCCATCTACAGGAAGTGAACGCAACAACGCCAACCACACAGCATCGCCACCTATGAAAATACGACGAAACCACATGCAATACAGCCATCTACGCGAATCTGGCAACACTACATCCACCATGTCGAGCGCACCACAAACAATAACGCCATCTAGGCCTCCTGCAACGGCGATACCGCCATCTATGAGACGCCAAGCTGAATACGACATCGCTGGGCGCACAGTACACATTGTCCGACGCCACCCACAAAGACGGCATCCTCTGTCCACCACGAAGTCGTCGACCGACAATCACGCCACCCGCACCCGTACGTGCCCCACCCCACCCACCAAAATCGCAAGTCCAGCGGATGAACGGCGGACGTTTCCCGCACTCGTAAGTTGCAATCCACACCTATATCTTGCGTTTCATGAAGAGTTTTATCCAATATTCGACATTCCCGCTGTCCCTAAACGTGCTCTAAGTCTGTGCGCGACCGCGTCGCTCACTGTACGGATTCCGATGCTGAGCGATCAGCTATGGGCCGCCCCATCCACGTCGGTCCCCGTGGGCGTTGCACTCGCAGTCGCAAAGACTCTGGGCAATGGCTATGTGCGCTCCGCAATATATTACTGGGACGAGTAATGAGGGTCCGAGCCCCCAGTGTGGGGAAAGTGTTTCGCAGCCCTGACCCACCGGCACGGTGTTGCGTCCCCCCACCTCAAACATGTGACGTAGTCACACCACCGGTTTTGACTAATAGACAGAATGTTTATAATCATATGCCATACACCGGGGGACGATGCCGCGAGGTGTAGCTAGCTAGTGCAGTCGCACCGCTACTACTGTACAGAGATAGAACAGGCATTGACTATACATACATTAAGCTTATACGCGGCGGTGCTTAGTAATACGCGCAGTCATCGGAATATAGATAACACATACAACTGTCCCTATACATGCTGAACGTCTGTGCACACAATGTCAACCACACGTCACCCACACACTCCATCACCCACTAGTCTATGCCTGTAACAGACGCAGACACAACATCTAAGTACCAGCATGGAACAACATCCAGTGCATCCTCTCGGCCACAGTACACCATCCACACTATGATAACCAGACCGGGACGTCGAACCAGAAAACTGAATATCCCACTCTTCCTACAACCACCATTGCTCAGATACGCCACCAACACCCACACATGTCCTACACAGGGGTGCACCCAACAGCACCACACTGCCGCATCTCACAGCACATAAACAATGGCAGGAATGAAAGACACAGGTGTGCCACTCCTTTGCCACAAACACAGAACGGGCGCGCCACCTGCCATGAGCCACAAGTGCAACTGACGTGACATATCTGATAGTGCCTCAGGCGTCCACTTACTACCATCACTATCAACGAACCTCGCCACCCCACCCCCCCCCCACACACACCATCCCTTAACCCAACTTCTGCCTTAACCTAACCCAACTTCTGCCTTAACCTAACCCAACTTCTGCCTTAACCTAACCCAACTTCTGCCTTAACCTAACCCAACTTCTGCCTTAACCTAACCCAACTTCTGCCTTAACCTAACCCAACTTCTGCCTTAACCTAACCCAACTTCTGCCTTAACCTAACCCAACTTCTGCCTTAACCTAACCCAAGTTGCGCCTTAACCTAACCCAAGTTGCGCCTTAACCTAACCCAAGTTGCGCCTTAACCTAACCCAAGTTGCGCCTTAACCTAACCCAAGTTGCGCCTTAACCTAACCCAAGTTGCGCCTTAACCTAACCCAAGTTGCGCCTTAACCTAACCCAAGTTGCGCCTTAACCTAACCCAACTTCTGCCTTAACCTAACCCAACTTCTGCCTTAACCTAACCCAACTTCTGCCTTAACCTAACCCAACTTCTGCCTTAACCTAACCCAAGTTGCGCCTTAACCTAACCCAAGTTGCGCCTTAACCTAACCCAAGTTGCGCCTTAACCTAACCCAAGTTGCGCCTTAACCTAACCCAAGTTGCGCCTTAACCTAACCCAAGTTGCGCCTTAACCTAACCCAAGTTGCGCCTTAACCTAACCCAAGTTGCGCCTTAACCTAACCCAAGTTGCGCCCTAACCTAACCCACGTTGCGCCCTAACCTAACCCACGTTGCGCCTTAACCTAACCCACGTTGCGCCCTAACCTAACCCACGTTGCGCCCTAACCTAACCTACGTTGCGCCCTAACCTAACCTACGTTGCGCCCTAACCTAACCTACGTTGCGCCCTAACCTAACCTACGTTGCGCCCTAACCTAACCTACGTTGCGCCCTAACCTAACCTACGTTGGGCCCTAACCTAACCCACGTTGCGCCCTAACCTAACCCACGTTGCGCCCTAACCTAACCCACGTTGCGCCCAAACCTAACCCACGTTGCGCCCTAACCTAACCCACGTTGCGCCCTAACCTAACCTACGTTGCGCCCTAACCTAACCTACGTTGCGCCCTAACCTAACCTACGTTGCGCCCTAACCTAACCTACGTTGCGCCCTAACCTAACCTACGTTGCGCCCTAACCTAACCTACGTTGCGCCCTAACCTAACCTACGTTGCGCCCTAACCTAACCTACGTTGGGCCCTAACCTAACCCACGTTGCGCCCTAACCTAACCCACGTTGCGCCCTAACCTAACCCACGTTGCGCCCAAACCTAACCCACGTTGCGCCCTAACCTAACCCACGTTGCGCCCTAACCTAACCCACGTTGCGCCTTAACCTGCCCTGTAATTGTTAGTTATATGAATCTAGGAATTCGTGTAGCGTTGCCTAATTGCAACCATCTCAACATAGTTCACTTCGCGCACACTGTGGTGTTCTGCGTATTGATTCATTTTACGGTGCGTACCCTCACATCTTGCGAGTGTTGCTTACTTTCCACATGGTCCCGCTATCCACTGTATTGTGTACTGCAATAGGACGTATATCGCCCCCGCCCCCCCCCCCCCCTCCCCTCCTGTCACCTCTAGCTCGTCGGTCAGGAGTTCGCGTGTTGAATGCGCTTCGCAGCTGTGCAATGGCATTCGCATACGTACGCTGGCCACCTTCCACGTGTTCTTTCGTGCACACGTCGCAGCGTGTATGTATGCTGATGGAGTGCGTCGTGACACACAACATCCAGGCATGCAAGACTCGTAGAAGTCGCAAATGTAGATGGATGTCTACGTTTGCTGCCCAAGTTACGCAAATGAACTGGAAATCCGTTGTTGCGCGGTTGTTCGCGCTGGAGGTGAATCGTTGATATCGACGATCGGTACAGGTATTAACCGGTTGCTTCAGCGACACCCGTCATACCCACGAACGTGAGTGGGCATGTGGGTATGAAGCGATACGCGGCGGTGGCTGGGTGGGACCGTCCCCGGCCGGTGAGGGGGGGGCGCCCGGCGTGCTGGCCGCGCGCTGCGTGGGCGCACGCGCGGCAGCCGGCTGGTGGGGGCGCCCAGTGGCAGGCGCGCCGGCTGACGGAGGCGGCAGGCGGCGCATCTGCGTGCCGGCGCACCCAGCGCGCGGCGCCGTGCGGCCAAAGTGGGTCCTCCCGGGCCCGGTGCGAAGCGCGGTGGACATCTGCAGTGTGCTGGTCCGATTGAGGACTGTGTGCGTTGAGGATGCGCCGCCGCCCGGCACTCGGCGCCGCGACGCCGTCTGCTGCTCGGTCGCCCCCGCGGTTCTCGCAGGTGGTTTGTATCGCAGCTGTGCGGATGTGTTGGCGCGTGCGCTGTGCTGGGAGAGTTCGCTTTGGCACCCAAGTGGGGCTCTGCCCCTCTGTGGCGCTGGCGTTGGAGCTGCCCGGTCACTGTTTGTGGCCGCGTGTTGTCTCCCGCCGGCAACACCACGACAGCACGCTCCCGGGCCTCTGTCGGCAGCGGCAAGCTCAGTTGGGAGCACGGGTGGTCGCACTGAAAGCGTCTACTCGCCTATCTCCGGGCGATTGCGCCTCTCTCGAACCCGACCAAGTACTTAGGACGGCGCTGCGCGCCGCCGGGACCTGAGAGGGTTTCGAGGTGTATCGTGCAGGGGAGCCCAGCCTCCTCCTGTTTGCAGAATAATTGAGCGGACGCTTGCGTGTTCGCGCGGGCCCCCGGGACACACTCCCGGGCGGCCGGCTGCTCAGCTCTAGTTGACGCAGCTCCCTGGTTGATCCTGCCAGTAGTCATATGCTTGTCTCAAAGATTAAGCCATGCATGTCTCAGTACAAGCCGCATTAAGGTGAAACCGCGAATGGCTCATTAAATCAGTTATGGTTCCTTAGATCGTACCCACGTTACATGGATAACTGTGGTAATTCTAGAGCTAATACATGCAAACAGAGTCCCGACCAGAGATGGAAGGGACGCTTTTATTAGATCAAAACCAATCGGTCGGCTCGTCCGGTCCGTTTGCCTTGGTGACTCTGAATAACTTTGGGCTGATCGCACGGTCTTCGTACCGGCGACGCATCTTTCAAATGTCTGCCTTATCAACTGTCGATGGTAGGTTCTGCGCCTACCATGGTTGTAACGGGTAACGGGGAATCAGGGTTCGATTCCGGAGAGGGAGCCTGAGAAACGGCTACCACATCCAAGGAAGGCAGCAGGCGCGCAAATTACCCACTCCCGGCACGGGGAGGTAGTGACGAAAAATAACGATACGGGACTCATCCGAGGCCCCGTAATCGGAATGAGTACACTTTAAATCCTTTAACGAGTATCTATTGGAGGGCAA
>NC_064620.1:307347397-307352397 GCF_023898315.1 Schistocerca nitens
GGACGTTTCCCGCACTCGTAAGTTGCAATCCACACCTATATCTTGCGTTTCATGAAGAGTTTTATCCAATATTCGACATTCCCGCTGTCCCTAAACGTGCTCTAAGTCTGTGCGCGACCGCGTCGCTCACTGTACGGATTCCGATGCTGAGCGATCAGCTATGGGCCGCCCCATCCACGTCGGTCCCCGTGGGCGTTGCACTCGCAGTCGCAAAGACTCTGGGCAATGGCTATGTGCGCTCCGCAATATATTACTGGGACGAGTAATGAGGGTCCGAGCCCCCAGTGTGGGGAAAGTGTTTCGCAGCCCTGACCCACCGGCACGGTGTTGCGTCCCCCCACCTCAAACATGTGACGTAGTCACACCACCGGTTTTGACTAATAGACAGAATGTTTATAATCATATGCCATACACCGGGGGACGATGCCGCGAGGTGTAGCTAGCTAGTGCAGTCGCACCGCTACTACTGTACAGAGATAGAACAGGCATTGACTATACATACATTAAGCTTATACGCGGCGGTGCTTAGTAATACGCGCAGTCATCGGAATATAGATAACACATACAACTGTCCCTATACATGCTGAACGTCTGTGCACACAATGTCAACCACACGTCACCCACACACTCCATCACCCACTAGTCTATGCCTGTAACAGACGCAGACACAACATCTAAGTACCAGCATGGAACAACATCCAGTGCATCCTCTCGGCCACAGTACACCATCCACACTATGATAACCAGACCGGGACGTCGAACCAGAAAACTGAATATCCCACTCTTCCTACAACCACCATTGCTCAGATACGCCACCAACACCCACACATGTCCTACACAGGGGTGCACCCAACAGCACCACACTGCCGCATCTCACAGCACATAAACAATGGCAGGAATGAAAGACACAGGTGTGCCACTCCTTTGCCACAAACACAGAACGGGCGCGCCACCTGCCATGAGCCACAAGTGCAACTGACGTGACATATCTGATAGTGCCTCAGGCGTCCACTTACTACCATCACTATCAACGAACCTCGCCACCCCACCCCCCCCCCACACACACCATCCCTTAACCCAACTTCTGCCTTAACCTAACCCAACTTCTGCCTTAACCTAACCCAACTTCTGCCTTAACCTAACCCAACTTCTGCCTTAACCTAACCCAACTTCTGCCTTAACCTAACCCAACTTCTGCCTTAACCTAACCCAACTTCTGCCTTAACCTAACCCAACTTCTGCCTTAACCTAACCCAACTTCTGCCTTAACCTAACCCAAGTTGCGCCTTAACCTAACCCAAGTTGCGCCTTAACCTAACCCAAGTTGCGCCTTAACCTAACCCAAGTTGCGCCTTAACCTAACCCAAGTTGCGCCTTAACCTAACCCAAGTTGCGCCTTAACCTAACCCAAGTTGCGCCTTAACCTAACCCAACTTCTGCCTTAACCTAACCCAACTTCTGCCTTAACCTAACCCAACTTCTGCCTTAACCTAACCCAACTTCTGCCTTAACCTAACCCAAGTTGCGCCTTAACCTAACCCAAGTTGCGCCTTAACCTAACCCAAGTTGCGCCTTAACCTAACCCAAGTTGCGCCTTAACCTAACCCAAGTTGCGCCTTAACCTAACCCAAGTTGCGCCTTAACCTAACCCAAGTTGCGCCTTAACCTAACCCAAGTTGCGCCTTAACCTAACCCAAGTTGCGCCTTAACCTAACCCAAGTTGCGCCCTAACCTAACCCACGTTGCGCCCTAACCTAACCCACGTTGCGCCTTAACCTAACCCACGTTGCGCCCTAACCTAACCCACGTTGCGCCCTAACCTAACCTACGTTGCGCCCTAACCTAACCTACGTTGCGCTCTAACCTAACCTACGTTGCGCCCTAACCTAACCTACGTTGCGCCCTAACCTAACCTACGTTGCGCCCTAACCTAACCTACGTTGCGCCCTAACCTAACCTACGTTGGGCCCTAACCTAACCCACGTTGCGCCCTAACCTAACCCACGTTGCGCCCTAACCTAACCCACGTTGCGCCCAAACCTAACCCACGTTGCGCCCTAACCTAACCCACGTTGCGCCCTAACCTAACCTACGTTGCGCCCTAACCTAACCTACGTTGCGCCCTAACCTAACCTACGTTGCGCCCTAACCTAACCTACGTTGCGCCCTAACCTAACCTACGTTGCGCCCTAACCTAACCTACGTTGCGCCCTAACCTAACCTACGTTGCGCCCTAACCTAACCTACGTTGGGCCCTAACCTAACCCACGTTGCGCCCTAACCTAACCCACGTTGCGCCCTAACCTAACCCACGTTGCGCCCAAACCTAACCCACGTTGCGCCCTAACCTAACCCACGTTGCGCCCTAACCTAACCCACGTTGCGCCTTAACCTGCCCTGTAATTGTTAGTTATATGAATCTAGGAATTCGTGTAGCGTTGCCTAATTGCAACCATCTCAACATAGTTCACTTCGCGCACACTGTGGTGTTCTGCGTATTGATTCATTTTACGGTGCGTACCCTCACATCTTGCGAGTGTTGCTTACTTTCCACATGGTCCCGCTATCCACTGTATTGTGTACTGCAATAGGACGTATATCGCCCCCGCCCCCCCCCCCCCCCTCCCCTCCTGTCACCTCTAGCTCGTCGGTCAGGAGTTCGCGTGTTGAATGCGCTTCGCAGCTGTGCAATGGCATTCGCATACGTACGCTGGCCACCTTCCACGTGTTCTTTCGTGCACACGTCGCAGCGTGTATGTATGCTGATGGAGTGCGTCGTGACACACAACATCCAGGCATGCAAGACTCGTAGAAGTCGCAAATGTAGATGGATGTCTACGTTTGCTGCCCAAGTTACGCAAATGAACTGGAAATCCGTTGTTGCGCGGTTGTTCGCGCTGGAGGTGAATCGTTGATATCGACGATCGGTACAGGTATTAACCGGTTGCTTCAGCGACACCCGTCATACCCACGAACGTGAGTGGGCATGTGGGTATGAAGCGATACGCGGCGGTGGCTGGGTGGGACCGTCCCCGGCCGGTGAGGGGGGGGCGCCCGGCGTGCTGGCCGCGCGCTGCGTGGGCGCACGCGCGGCAGCCGGCTGGTGGGGGCGCCCAGTGGCAGGCGCGCCGGCTGACGGAGGCGGCAGGCGGCGCATCTGCGTGCCGGCGCACCCAGCGCGCGGCGCCGTGCGGCCAAAGTGGGTCCTCCCGGGCCCGGTGCGAAGCGCGGTGGACATCTGCAGTGTGCTGGTCCGATTGAGGACTGTGTGCGTTGAGGATGCGCCGCCGCCCGGCACTCGGCGCCGCGACGCCGTCTGCTGCTCGGTCGCCCCCGCGGTTCTCGCAGGTGGTTTGTATCGCAGCTGTGCGGATGTGTTGGCGCGTGCGCTGTGCTGGGAGAGTTCGCTTTGGCACCCAAGTGGGGCTCTGCCCCTCTGTGGCGCTGGCGTTGGAGCTGCCCGGTCACTGTTTGTGGCCGCGTGTTGTCTCCCGCCGGCAACACCACGACAGCACGCTCCCGGGCCTCTGTCGGCAGCGGCAAGCTCAGTTGGGAGCACGGGTGGTCGCACTGAAAGCGTCTACTCGCCTATCTCCGGGCGATTGCGCCTCTCTCGAACCCGACCAAGTACTTAGGACGGCGCTGCGCGCCGCCGGGACCTGAGAGGGTTTCGAGGTGTATCGTGCAGGGGAGCCCAGCCTCCTCCTGTTTGCAGAATAATTGAGCGGACGCTTGCGTGTTCGCGCGGGCCCCCGGGACACACTCCCGGGCGGCCGGCTGCTCAGCTCTAGTTGACGCAGCTCCCTGGTTGATCCTGCCAGTAGTCATATGCTTGTCTCAAAGATTAAGCCATGCATGTCTCAGTACAAGCCGCATTAAGGTGAAACCGCGAATGGCTCATTAAATCAGTTATGGTTCCTTAGATCGTACCCACGTTACTTGGATAACTGTGGTAATTCTAGAGCTAATACATGCAAACAGAGTCCCGACCAGAGATGGAAGGGACGCTTTTATTAGATCAAAACCAATCGGTCGGCTCGTCCGGTCCGTTTGCCTTGGTGACTCTGAATAACTTTGGGCTGATCGCACGGTCTTCGTACCGGCGACGCATCTTTCAAATGTCTGCCTTATCAACTGTCGATGGTAGGTTCTGCGCCTACCATGGTTGTAACGGGTAACGGGGAATCAGGGTTCGATTCCGGAGAGGGAGCCTGAGAAACGGCTACCACATCCAAGGAAGGCAGCAGGCGCGCAAATTACCCACTCCCGGCACGGGGAGGTAGTGACGAAAAATAACGATACGGGACTCATCCGAGGCCCCGTAATCGGAATGAGTACACTTTAAATCCTTTAACGAGTATCTATTGGAGGGCAAGTCTGGTGCCAGCAGCCGCGGTAATTCCAGCTCCAATAGCGTATATTAAAGTTGTTGCGGTTAAAAAGCTCGTAGTTGGATTTGTGTCCCACGCTGTTGGTTCACCGCCCGTCGGTGTTTAACTGGCATGTATCGTGGGACGTCCTGCCGGTGGGGCGAGCCGAAGGCGTGCGACCGCCTCGTGCGTGCTCGTGCGTCCCGAGGCGGACCCCGTTGAAATCCTACCAGGGTGCTCTTTATTGAGTGTCTCGGTGGGCCGGCACGTTTACTTTGAACAAATTAGAGTGCTTAAAGCAGGCAAGCCCGCCTGAATACTGTGTGCATGGAATAATGGAATAGGACCTCGGTTCTATTTTGTTGGTTTTCGGAACCCGAGGTAATGATTAATAGGGACAGGCGGGGGCATTCGTATTGCGACGTTAGAGGTGAAATTCTTGGATCGTCGCAAGACGAACAGAAGCGAAAGCATTTGCCAAGTATGTTTTCATTAATCAAGAACGAAAGTTAGAGGTTCGAAGGCGATCAGATACCGCCCTAGTTCTAACCATAAACGATGCCAGCCAGCGATCCGCCGCAGTTCCTCCGATGACTCGGCGGGCAGCCTCCGGGAAACCAAAGCTTTTGG
>NC_064620.1:307359897-307362397 GCF_023898315.1 Schistocerca nitens
CACACTCCATCACCCACTAGTCTATGCCTGTAACAGACGCAGACACAACATCTAAGTACCAGCATGGAACAACATCCAGTGCATCCTCTCGGCCACAGTACACCATCCACACTATGATAACCAGACCGGGACGTCGAACCAGAAAACTGAATATCCCACTCTTCCTACAACCACCATTGCTCAGATACGCCACCAACACCCACACATGTCCTACACAGGGGTGCACCCAACAGCACCACACTGCCGCATCTCACAGCACATAAACAATGGCAGGAATGAAAGACACAGGTGTGCCACTCCTTTGCCACAAACACAGAACGGGCGCGCCACCTGCCATGAGCCACAAGTGCAACTGACGTGACATATCTGATAGTGCCTCAGGCGTCCACTTACTACCATCACTATCAACGAACCTCGCCACCCCACCCCCCCCCCACACACACCATCCCTTAACCCAACTTCTGCCTTAACCTAACCCAACTTCTGCCTTAACCTAACCCAACTTCTGCCTTAACCTAACCCAACTTCTGCCTTAACCTAACCCAACTTCTGCCTTAACCTAACCCAACTTCTGCCTTAACCTAACCCAACTTCTGCCTTAACCTAACCCAACTTCTGCCTTAACCTAACCCAACTTCTGCCTTAACCTAACCCAAGTTGCGCCTTAACCTAACCCAAGTTGCGCCTTAACCTAACCCAAGTTGCGCCTTAACCTAACCCAAGTTGCGCCTTAACCTAACCCAAGTTGCGCCTTAACCTAACCCAAGTTGCGCCTTAACCTAACCCAAGTTGCGCCTTAACCTAACCCAAGTTGCGCCTTAACCTAACCCAAGTTGCGCCTTAACCTAACCCAACTTCTGCCTTAACCTAACCCAACTTCTGCCTTAACCTAACCCAACTTCTGCCTTAACCTAACCCAACTTCTGCCTTAACCTAACCCAAGTTGCGCCTTAACCTAACCCAAGTTGCGCCTTAACCTAACCCAAGTTGCGCCTTAACCTAACCCAAGTTGCGCCTTAACCTAACCCAAGTTGCGCCTTAACCTAACCCAAGTTGCGCCTTAACCTAACCCAAGTTGCGCCTTAACCTAACCCAAGTTGCGCCTTAACCTAACCCAAGTTGCGCCTTAACCTAACCCAAGTTGCGCCCTAACCTAACCCACGTTGCGCCCTAACCTAACCCACGTTGCGCCTTAACCTAACCCACGTTGCGCCCTAACCTAACCCACGTTGCGCCCTAACCTAACCTACGTTGCGCCCTAACCTAACCTACGTTGCGCCCTAACCTAACCTACGTTGCGCCCTAACCTAACCTACGTTGCGCCCTAACCTAACCTACGTTGCGCCCTAACCTAACCTACGTTGGGCCCTAACCTAACCCACGTTGCGCCCTAACCTAACCCACGTTGCGCCCTAACCTAACCCACGTTGCGCCCAAACCTAACCCACGTTGCGCCCTAACCTAACCCACGTTGCGCCCTAACCTAACCTACGTTGCGCCCTAACCTAACCTACGTTGCGCCCTAACCTAACCTACGTTGCGCCCTAACCTAACCTACGTTGCGCCCTAACCTAACCTACGTTGCGCCCTAACCTAACCTACGTTGCGCCCTAACCTAACCTACGTTGGGCCCTAACCTAACCCACGTTGCGCCCTAACCTAACCCACGTTGCGCCCTAACCTAACCCACGTTGCGCCCAAACCTAACCCACGTTGCGCCCTAACCTAACCCACGTTGCGCCTTAACCTGCCCTGTAATTGTTAGTTATATGAATCTAGGAATTCGTGTAGCGTTGCCTAATTGCAACCATCTCAACATAGTTCACTTCGCGCACACTGTGGTGTTCTGCGTATTGATTCATTTTACGGTGCGTACCCTCACATCTTGCGAGTGTTGCTTACTTTCCACATGGTCCCGCTATCCACTGTATTGTGTACTGCAATAGGACGTATATCGCCCCCGCCCCCCCCCCCCCCCTCCCCTCCTGTCACCTCTAGCTCGTCGGTCAGGAGTTCGCGTGTTGAATGCGCTTCGCAGCTGTGCAATGGCATTCGCATACGTACGCTGGCCACCTTCCACGTGTTCTTTCGTGCACACGTCGCAGCGTGTATGTATGCTGATGGAGTGCGTCGTGACACACAACATCCAGGCATGCAAGACTCGTAGAAGTCGCAAATGTAGATGGATGTCTACGTTTGCTGCCCAAGTTACGCAAATGAACTGGAAATCCGTTGTTGCGCGGTTGTTCGCGCTGGAGGTGAATCGTTGATATCGACGATCGGTACAGGTATTAACCGGTTGCTTCAGCGACACCCGTCATACCCACGAACGTGAGTGGGCATGTGGGTATGAAGCGATACGCGGCGGTGGCTGGGTGGGACCGTCCCCGGCCGGTGAGGGGGGGGCGCCCGGCGTGCTGGCCGCGCGCTGCGTGGGCGCACGCGCGGCAGCCGGCTGGTGGGGGCGCCCAGTGGCAGGCGCGCCGGCTGACGGAGGCGG
>NC_064620.1:307367397-307369897 GCF_023898315.1 Schistocerca nitens
GGTCGCGGCGGTGGGCGCAGAAGGGTCTGGGCGTGAGCCTGCCTGGAGCCGCCGTCGGTGCAGATCTTGGTGGTAGTAGCAAATACTCCAGCGAGGCCCTGGAGGGCTGACGCGGAGAAGGGTTTCGTGTGAACAGCCGTTGCACACGAGTCAGTCGATCCTAAGCCCTAGGAGAAATCCGATGTTGATGGGGGCCGTCATAGCATGATGCACTTTGTGCTGGCCCCCGTTGGGCGAAAGGGAATCCGGTTCCTATTCCGGAACCCGGCAGCGGAACCGATACAAGTCGGGCCCCTCTTTTAGAGATGCTCGTCGGGGTAACCCAAAAGGACCCGGAGACGCCGTCGGGAGATCGGGGAAGAGTTTTCTTTTCTGCATGAGCGTTCGAGTTCCCTGGAATCCTCTAGCAGGGAGATAGGGTTTGGAACGCGAAGAGCACCGCAGTTGCGGCGGTGTCCCGATCTTCCCCTCGGACCTTGAAAATCCGGGAGAGGGCCACGTGGAGGTGTCGCGCCGGTTCGTACCCATATCCGCAGCAGGTCTCCAAGGTGAAGAGCCTCTAGTCGATAGAATAATGTAGGTAAGGGAAGTCGGCAAATTGGATCCGTAACTTCGGGATAAGGATTGGCTCTGAGGATCGGGGCGTGTCGGGCTTGGTCGGGAAGTGGGTCAGCGCTAACGTGCCGGGCCTGGGCGAGGTGAGTGCCGTAGGGGTGCCGGTAAGTGCGGGCGTTTAGCGTGGGTGTGGTCTGCTCTCGCCGTTGGTCGGCCTCGTGCTGGCCGGCGGTGCAGGATGCGCGCGCCTGTGCGGCGTTCGCGCCCCGGTGCTTCAACCTGCGTGCAGGATCCGAGCTCGGTCCCGTGCCTTGGCCTCCCACGGATCTTCCTTGCTGCGAGGCCGCGTCCGCCTTAGCGTGCTCCTCCGGGGGCGCGCGGGTGCGCGGATTCTCTTCGGCCGCCATTCAACGATCAACTCAGAACTGGCACGGACTGGGGGAATCCGACTGTCTAATTAAAACAAAGCATTGCGATGGCCCTAGCGGGTGTTGACGCAATGTGATTTCTGCCCAGTGCTCTGAATGTCAACGTGAAGAAATTCAAGCAAGCGCGGGTAAACGGCGGGAGTAACTATGACTCTCTTTTGGCGGGAGTAACTATGACTCTCTTAAGGTAGCCAAGTGGCGGCGGTGTGGCTGCATCCGGACTTGGCTTTTCGAAGTGCGGTCTTGATGTAGTCGTGCTGCTGCTGCGAGGTGCCTTCCTTGGGTTGTAGTTACAGGGAGAGTGATGCGCAATACATGGGCCTAGCCCTCTTAGCCTCTCCTCTCCTGCGGTCTTCTCCCCTTCTCGTGGGCCCGCTGATTTTCGCAGAGTGGAAGACCGCACCAGGGGCTTGGGGGGGTTACCAGCCCCCCCTCGCATTATCCCTTCAAGTTGGGGGCAGCACTCAAGAAAACAAAAGTGGTGGCCCTTCCGCTGAAGGCGCCACCCCAGCTTCCCCAGCACCTAGCCGGCCAACCGGCCGTGCCGAAGATTTTGTAACTGTTGCAGCTGTCTACGCCTGTAGTGAGTGTCACCGTAGCTTCACCACCAAGACCGGTCTCGGGGTCCATCGCCGCCGCCAACACCTTGCGGCCGCCAACGCGGAGATCGTGACGGAGAGGCATCGTGCGAGGTGGACGGAGGAAGAAGTCCTGTCGCTCGCCAAGGCGGAGGCCGAACTGTTCCTTGAGAGGGACGCCCGGTTCTTCTTTGTCAACCAAGAACTCATCAGGATGTTCCCCGACCGAACGCTTGAGGCAATCAAGTGCCAAAGGCGGAAAGCTGCCCACAAGCAGCTTGTCCGCCAATTCATGGAGGCGCTTGAGATCGGTCGGGGGGAAGAGCCGGCGTCCCGCCGGGGAGCAGCGAGCTCGCTGCCTGACGCGGGCGAGGCCGCTGCGCCGCCCGTCGACGCAGCTGAGGACTTCGCGGCCGACTCCACCGGGCCGCCGCCGGAGGGGCCGACTGACGCTGCCATCTGGGAGCACCTGGCGGGGCTACCTGCTTCCGCCCAGCGTTTCTCTGCCCTGGATCGAGTCATTGGTCTAGGGCGGGGCACGCCGCCCGATGTCATCCTGGGCATGCTCCCGGATGCCCTTGCGTCGGTCGGGTCCAGAGGGGAGAGATCGATCACCAGGACACAGCGGCCGCGCCAACCATCTAAGCGGCCGCCTGCCGCGCCGCCGTCGCAGAAGCGCAAGCGGCGCCGCTGGGAATATGCGAGAACGCAGACTGCCTTCCGAAGGTCGAGTGCGCGTTGCGTGCGCGGCCTCTTGGATGGCACCCTGCTCCAGCCGCCACCTGCCATCCCTGGTCTGCTGGACTTCTGGGCGGACCTCTTCACTAAGAAGCCTATCTCCACCGCGGGCTTCATTCGTGACCGCCTCCTCCCGCACTCGGAGCCTGTCGCTCTCGAGTGCCTTTGGGGGCCGGTCACACAGGAGGAGGTCGCCGCCGC
>NC_064620.1:307374897-307377397 GCF_023898315.1 Schistocerca nitens
ATATCTTGCGTTTCATGAAGAGTTTTATCCAATATTCGACATTCCCGCTGTCCCTAAACGTGCTCTAAGTCTGTGCGCGACCGCGTCGCTCACTGTACGGATTCCGATGCTGAGCGATCAGCTATGGGCCGCCCCATCCACGTCGGTCCCCGTGGGCGTTGCACTCGCAGTCGCAAAGACTCTGGGCAATGGCTATGTGCGCTCCGCAATATATTACTGGGACGAGTAATGAGGGTCCGAGCCCCCAGTGTGGGGAAAGTGTTTCGCAGCCCTGACCCACCGGCACGGTGTTGCGTCCCCCCACCTCAAACATGTGACGTAGTCACACCACCGGTTTTGACTAATAGACAGAATGTTTATAATCATATGCCATACACCGGGGGACGATGCCGCGAGGTGTAGCTAGCTAGTGCAGTCGCACCGCTACTACTGTACAGAGATAGAACAGGCATTGACTATACATACATTAAGCTTATACGCGGCGGTGCTTAGTAATACGCGCAGTCATCGGAATATAGATAACACATACAACTGTCCCTATACATGCTGAACGTCTGTGCACACAATGTCAACCACACGTCACCCACACACTCCATCACCCACTAGTCTATGCCTGTAACAGACGCAGACACAACATCTAAGTACCAGCATGGAACAACATCCAGTGCATCCTCTCGGCCACAGTACACCATCCACACTATGATAACCAGACCGGGACGTCGAACCAGAAAACTGAATATCCCACTCTTCCTACAACCACCATTGCTCAGATACGCCACCAACACCCACACATGTCCTACACAGGGGTGCACCCAACAGCACCACACTGCCGCATCTCACAGCACATAAACAATGGCAGGAATGAAAGACACAGGTGTGCCACTCCTTTGCCA
The DNA here is from genome assembly GCF_023898315.1 of Schistocerca nitens. Classification (NCBI taxonomy): domain Eukaryota; kingdom Metazoa; phylum Arthropoda; class Insecta; order Orthoptera; family Acrididae; genus Schistocerca; species Schistocerca nitens. Next base: position 307,375,791 of record NC_064620.1, read on the forward strand.
CAAACACAGAACGGGCGCGCCACCTGCCATGAGCCACAAGTGCAACTGACGTGACATATCTGATAGTGCCTCAGGCGTCCACTTACTACCATCACTATCAACGAACCTCGCCACCCCACCCCCCCCCCACACACACCATCCCTTAACCCAACTTCTGCCTTAACCTAACCCAACTTCTGCCTTAACCTAACCCAACTTCTGCCTTAACCTAACCCAACTTCTGCCTTAACCTAACCCAACTTCTGCCTTAACCTAACCCAACTTCTGCCTTAACCTAACCCAACTTCTGCCTTAACCTAACCCAACTTCTGCCTTAACCTAACCCAACTTCTGCCTTAACCTAACCCAAGTTGCGCCTTAACCTAACCCAAGTTGCGCCTTAACCTAACCCAAGTTGCGCCTTAACCTAACCCAAGTTGCGCCTTAACCTAACCCAAGTTGCGCCTTAACCTAACCCAAGTTGCGCCTTAACCTAACCCAAGTTGCGCCTTAACCTAACCCAAGTTGCGCCTTAACCTAACCCAAGTTGCGCCTTAACCTAACCCAACTTCTGCCTTAACCTAACCCAACTTCTGCCTTAACCTAACCCAACTTCTGCCTTAACCTAACCCAACTTCTGCCTTAACCTAACCCAAGTTGCGCCTTAACCTAACCCAAGTTGCGCCTTAACCTAACCCAAGTTGCGCCTTAACCTAACCCAAGTTGCGCCTTAACCTAACCCAAGTTGCGCCTTAACCTAACCCAAGTTGCGCCTTAACCTAACCCAAGTTGCGCCTTAACCTAACCCAAGTTGCGCCTTAACCTAACCCAAGTTGCGCCTTAACCTAACCCAAGTTGCGCCCTAACCTAACCCACGTTGCGCCCTAACCTAACCCACGTTGCGCCTTAACCTAACCCACGTTGCGCCCTAACCTAACCCACGTTGCGCCCTAACCTAACCTACGTTGCGCCCTAACCTAACCTACGTTGCGCCCTAACCTAACCTACGTTGCGCCCTAACCTAACCTACGTTGCGCCCTAACCTAACCTACGTTGCGCCCTAACCTAACCTACGTTGCGCCCTAACCTAACCTACGTTGGGCCCTAACCTAACCCACGTTGCGCCCTAACCTAACCCACGTTGCGCCCTAACCTAACCCACGTTGCGCCCAAACCTAACCCACGTTGCGCCCTAACCTAACCCACGTTGCGCCCTAACCTAACCTACGTTGCGCCCTAACCTAACCTACGTTGCGCCCTAACCTAACCTACGTTGCGCCCTAACCTAACCTACGTTGCGCCCTAACCTAACCTACGTTGCGCCCTAACCTAACCTACGTTGCGCCCTAACCTAACCTACGTTGCGCCCTAACCTAACCTACGTTGGGCCCTAACCTAACCCACGTTGCGCCCTAACCTAACCCACGTTGCGCCCTAACCTAACCCACGTTGCGCCCTAACCTAACCCACGTTGCGCCCTAACCTAACCCACGTTGCGCCTTAACCTGCCCTGTAATTGTTAGTTATATGAATCTAGGAATTCGTGTAGCGTTGCCTAATTGCAACCATCTCAACATAGTTCACTTCGCGCACACTGTGGTGTTCTGCGTATTGATTCATTTTACGGT
>NC_064620.1:307387397-307389897 GCF_023898315.1 Schistocerca nitens
GCATGGAACAACATCCAGTGCATCCTCTCCGCCACATTACACCATTCACACTATGATAACAAAACCAGGAGGTCCACCCCAAAAACAGAATATCTCACTCTTCCAACAACCATCATTACTCAGATAAGCCACAAACACCCACACATGTCCTAGACAGGGGTGCAACCAACACCACCACACTGCCTTGTCTCACAGCATATAATCAATGGCAGGAATGAAAGACACAGGCCTGCCACTCCCTTGCCACACCCACGCAACCGGCGCACCACCTCCCCTGAGAGAAAGATGCATCCTGACGTGACACATCTCAGGGTGCCTCAGGCGTCCACTTACCATCATCACTATGAACGAACCTCGTCCCCTCCCCCCTCATACACCATCCCTTAACCTAACCTATGTTGCACCTTAACCTAACCTATGTTGCACCTTAACCTAACCTATGTTGCACCTTAACCTAACCTATGTTGCACCTTAACCTAACCTATGTTGCACCTTAACCTAACCTATGTTGCACCTTAACCTAACCTATGTTGCGCCTTAACCTAACCTATGTTGCGCCTTAACCTAACCTATGTTGCGCCTTAACCTAACCTATGTTGCGCCTTAACCTAACCTATGTTGCGCCTTAACCTAACCTATGTTGCGCCTTAACCTAACCTATGTTGCGCCTTAACCTAACCTATGTTGCGCCTTAACCTAACCTATGTTGCGCCTTAACCTAACCTATGTTGCGCCTTAACCTAACCTATGTTGCGCCTTAACCTAACCTATGTTGCGCCTTAACCTAACCTATGTTGCGCCTTAACCTAACCTATGTTGCGCCTTAACCTAACCTATGTTGCGCCTTAACCTAACCTAAGTTGGGGCTTAACCTAACCTAAGTTGGGGCTTAACCTAACCTAAGTTGGGGCTTAACCTAACCTAAGTTGGGGCTTAACCTAACCTAAGTTGGGGCTTAACCTAACCTAAGTTGGGGCTTAACCTAACCTAAGTTGGGGCTTAACCTAACCTAAGTTGGGGCTTAACCTAACCTAAGTTGGGGCTTAACCTAACCTAAGTTGGGCCCTAACCTAACCTAAGTTGGGCCCTAACCTAACCTAAGTTGGGCCCTAACCTAACCTAAGTTGGGCCCTAACCTAACCTAAGTTGGGCCCTAACCTAACCTAAGTTGGGCCCTAACCTAACCTAAGTTGGGCCCTAACCTAACCTAAGTTGGGCCCTAACCTAACCTAAGTTGGGCCCTAACCTAACCTAAGTTGGGCCCTAACCTAACCTAAGTTGGGCCCTAACCTAACCTAAGTTGGGCCCTAACCTAACCTAAGTTGGGCCCTAACCTAACCTAAGTTGGGCCCTAACCTAACCTAAGTTGGGCCCTAACCTAACCTAAGTTGGGCCCTAACCTAACCTAAGTTGGGCCCTAACCTAACCCACGTTGCGCCCTAACCTAACCCACGTAATTGTTTGTTATATGAATCTAGAAATTCGTGTAGCGTTGCCTAATCGCAACCCTCTCAACATAGTTCGCTGCGCGCACACTCTGGTGTCCTGCGTATTGAATCATGTTACGGTGCCTACCCTCACAACATCTAGCGAGTGTTGCGTACGTTCCACATGGTCCCGCTATCCACTGTAATGTGTACTGCTATAAGACGTATATCGCCCCCCCCCCCCCCCCCTCCCCTGTCGCCTCTAGTTCGTCAGTCAGGAGTTTGCGTGTTCAATGAGCTTCGCAGCTGTGCAATGGCATCGGCATACGTACGCGGGCCACCTTCCACGTGTTCTCTCGTGCATACGTCGCAGCATGTATGTGGACTGATGTGGCGTGTCGTGACTCATAACATCCAGGCATGCAAGACCCATTGAATTCGCAAATGTAGATGGACGTCTACGTTTGCTGCCCAAGTTACGCAAATGAACTGGAAATCCGTTGTTGCGCGGTTGTTCGCGCTGGAGGTGAATCGTTGATATCGACGATCGGTACAGGTATTAACCGGTTGCTTCAGCGACACCCGTCATACCCACGAACGTGAGTGGGCATGTGGGTATGAAGCGATACGCGGCGGTGGCTGGGTGGGACCGTCCCCGGCCGGTGAGGGGGGGGCGCCCGGCGTGCTGGCCGCGCGCTGCGTGGGCGCACGCGCGGCAGCCGGCTGGTGGGGGCGCCCAGTGGCAGGCGCGCCGGCTGACGGACGCGGCAGGCGGCGCATCTGCGTGCCGGCGCACCCAGCGCGCGGCGCCGTGCGGCCAAAGTGGGTCCTCCCGGGCCCGGTGCGAAGCGCGGTGGACATCTGCAGTGTGCTGGTCCGATTGAGGACTGTGTGCGTTGAGGATGCGCCGCCGCCCGGCACTCGGCGCCGCGACGCCGTCTGCTGCTCGGTCGCCCCCGCGGTTCTCGCAGGTGGTTTGTATCGCAGCTGTGCGGATGTGTTGGCGCGTGCGCTGTGCTGGGAGAGTTCGCTTTGGCACCCAAGTGGGGCTCTGCCCCTCTGTGGCGCTGGCG
>NC_064620.1:307408326-307410826 GCF_023898315.1 Schistocerca nitens
CACGCCGGGCGCCCCCCCCTCACCGGCCGGGGACGGTCCCACCCAGCCACCGCCGCGTATCGCTTCATACCCACATGCCCACTCACGTTCGTGGGTATGACGGGTGTCGCTGAAGCAACTGGTTAATACCTGTACCGATCGTCGATATCAACGATTCACCTCCAGCGCGAACAACCGCGCAACAACGGATTTCCAGTTCATTTGCGTAACTTGGGCAGCAAACGTAGACATCCATCTACATTTGCGACTTCTACGAGTCTTGCATGCCTGGATGTTGTGTGTCACGACGCACTCCATCAGCATACATACACGCTGCGACGTGTGCACGAAAGAACACGTGGAAGGTGGCCAGCGTACGTATACGAATGCCATTGCACAGCTGCGAAGCGCATTCAACACGCGAACTCCTGACCAACGAGCTAGAGGTGACAGGAGGGGAGGGGGGGGCGGGGGCGATATACGTCCTATTGCAGTACACAATACAGTGGATAGCGGGACCATGTGGAAAGTAAGCAACACTCGCAAGATGTGAGGGTACGCACCGTAAAATGAATCAATACGCAGAACACCACAGTGTGCGCGAAGTGAACTATGTTGAGATGGTTGCAATTAGGCAACGCTACACGAATTCCTAGAGTCATATAACTAACAATTACAGGGCAGGTTAGGGCGCAACGTGGGTTAGGTTAGGGCCCAACGTGGGTTAGGTTAGGGCCCAACGTGGGTTAGGTTAGGGCCCAACGTGGGTTAGGTTAGGGCGCAACTTGGGTTAGGTTAGGGCGCAACTTGGGTTAGGTTAGGGCGCAACTTGGGTTAGGTTAGGGCGCAACTTGGGTTAGGTTAGGGCGCAACTTGGGTTAGGTTAGGGCGCAACTTGGGTTAGGTTAGGGCGCAACTTGGGTTAGGTTAGGGCGCAACTTGGGTTAGGTTAGGGCGCAACTTGGGTTAGGTTAGGGCGCAACTTGGGTTAGGTTAGGGCGCAACTTGGGTTAGGTTAGGGCGCAACTTGGGTTAGGTTAGGGCGCAACTTGGGTTAGGTTAGGGCGCAACTTGGGTTAGGTTAGGGCGCAACTTGGGTTAGGTTAGGGCGCAACTTGGGTTAGGTTAGGGCGCAACTTGGGTTAGGTTAGGGCGCAACTTGGGTTAGGTTAGGGCGCAACTTGGGTTAGGTTAAGGCGCAACTTGGGTTAGGTTAAGGCGCAACTTGGGTTAGGTTAAGGCGCAACTTGGGTTAGGTTAAGGCGCAACTTGGGTTAGGTTAAGGCGCAACTTGGGTTAGGTTAAGGCAGAAGTTGGGTTAGGTTAAGGCAGAAGTTGGGTTAGGTTAAGGCAGAAGTTGGGTTAGGTTAAGGCAGAAGTTGGGTTAGGTTAAGGCAGAAGTTGGGTTAGGTTAAGGCAGAAGTTGGGTTAGGTTAAGGCAGAAGTTGGGTTAGGTTAAGGCAGAAGTTGGGTTAGGTTAAGGCAGAAGTTGGGTTAGGTTAAGGCAGAAGTTGGGTTAGGTTAAGGCAGAAGTTGGGTTAGGTTAAGGCAGAAGTTGGGTTAGGTTAAGGCAGAAGTTGGGTTAGGTTAAGGCAGAAGTTGGGTTAGGTTAAGGCAGAAGTTGGGTTAGGTTAAGGCAGAAGTTGGGTTAGGTTAAGGCAGAAGTTGGGTTAGGTTAAGGCAGAAGTTGGGTTAGGTTAAAGCAGAAGTTGGGTTAGGTTAAGGCAGAAGTTGGGTTAGGTTAAGGCAGAAGTTGGGTTAGGTTAAGGCAGAAGTTGGGTTAGGTTAAGGCAGAAGTTGGGTTAGGTTAAGGCAGAAGTTGGGTTAGGTTAAGGCAGAAGTTGGGTTAGGTTAAGGCAGAAGTTGGGTTAGGTTAAGGCAGAAGTTGGGTTAGGTTAAGGCAGAAGTTGGGTTAGGTTAAGGCAGAAGTTGGGTTAAGGGATGGTGTGTGTGTGGGGGGGGGGTGGGGTGGCGAGGTTCGTTGATAGTGATGGTAGTAAGTGGACGCCTGAGGCACTATCAGATATGTCACGTCAGTTGCACTTGTGGCTCATGGCAGGTGGCGCGCCCGTTCTGTGTTTGTGGCAAAGGAGTGGCACACCTGTGTCTTTCATTCCTGCCATTGTTTATGTGCTGTGAGATGCGGCAGTGTGGTGCTGTTGGGTGCACCCCTGTGTAGGACATGTGTGGGTGTTGGTGGCGTATCTGAGCAATGGTGGTTGTAGGAAGAGTGGGATATTCAGTTTTCTGGTTCGACGTCCCGGTCTGGTTATCATAGTGTGGATGGTGTACTGTGGCCGAGAGGATGCACTGGATGTTGTTCCATGCTGGTACTTAGATGTTGTGTCTGCGTCTGTTACATGCATAGACTAGTGGGTGATGGAGTGTGTGGGTGACGTGTGGTTGACATTGTGTGCACAGACGTTCAGCATGTATAGGGACAGTTGTATGTGTTATCTGTATTCCGATGACTGCGCGTATTACTAAGCACCGCCGTGTATAAGCTTAATGTATGTATAGT
>NC_064620.1:307418326-307423326 GCF_023898315.1 Schistocerca nitens
ACATACTTGGCAAATGCTTTCGCTTCTGTTCGTCTTGCGACGATCCAAGAATTTCACCTCTAACGTCGCAATACGAATGCCCCCGCCTGTCCCTATTAATCATTACCTCGGGTTCCGAAAACCAACAAAATAGAACCGAGGTCCTATTCCATTATTCCATGCACACAGTATTCAGGCGGGCTTGCCTGCTTTAAGCACTCTAATTTGTTCAAAGTAAACGTGCCGGCCCACCGAGACACTCAATAAAGAGCACCCTGGTAGGATTTCAACGGGGTCCGCCTCGGGACGCACGAGCACGCACGAGGCGGTCGCACGCCTTCGGCTCGCCCCACCGGCAGGACGTCCCACGATACATGCCAGTTAAACACCGACGGGCGGTGAACCAACAGCGTGGGACACAAATCCAACTACGAGCTTTTTAACCGCAACAACTTTAATATACGCTATTGGAGCTGGAATTACCGCGGCTGCTGGCACCAGACTTGCCCTCCAATAGATACTCGTTAAAGGATTTAAAGTGTACTCATTCCGATTACGGGGCCTCGGATGAGTCCCGTATCGTTATTTTTCGTCACTACCTCCCCGTGCCGGGAGTGGGTAATTTGCGCGCCTGCTGCCTTCCTTGGATGTGGTAGCCGTTTCTCAGGCTCCCTCTCCGGAATCGAACCCTGATTCCCCGTTACCCGTTACAACCATGGTAGGCGCAGAACCTACCATCGACAGTTGATAAGGCAGACATTTGAAAGATGCGTCGCCGGTACGAAGACCGTGCGATCAGCCCAAAGTTATTCAGAGTCACCAAGGCAAACGGACCGGACGAGCCGACCGATTGGTTTTGATCTAATAAAAGCGTCCCTTCCATCTCTGGTCGGGACTCTGTTTGCATGTATTAGCTCTAGAATTACCACAGTTATCCAAGTAACGTGGGTACGATCTAAGGAACCATAACTGATTTAATGAGCCATTCGCGGTTTCACCTTAATGCGGCTTGTACTGAGACATGCATGGCTTAATCTTTGAGACAAGCATATGACTACTGGCAGGATCAACCAGGGAGCTGCGTCAACTAGAGCTGAGCAGCCGGCCGCCCGGGAGTGTGTCCCGGGGGCCCGCGCGAACACGCAAGCGTCCGCTCAATTATTCTGCAAACAGGAGGAGGCTGGGCTCCCCTGCACGATACACCTCGAAACCCTCTCAGGTCCCGGCGGCGCGCAGCGCCGTCCTAAGTACTTGGTCGGGTTCGAGAGAGGCGCAATCGCCCGGAGATAGGCGAGTAGACGCTTTCAGTGCGACCACCCGTGCTCCCAACTGAGCTTGCCGCTGCCGACAGAGGCCCGGGAGCGTGCTGTCGTGGTGTTGCCGGCGGGAGACAACACGCGGCCACAAACAGTGACCGGGCAGCTCCAACGCCAGCGCCACAGAGGGGCAGAGCCCCACTTGGGTGCCAAAGCGAACTCTCCCAGCACAGCGCACGCGCCAACACATCCGCACAGCTGCGATACAAACCACCTGCGAGAACCGCGGGGGCGACCGAGCAGCAGACGGCGTCGCGGCGCCGAGTGCCGGGCGGCGGCGCATCCTCAACGCACACAGTCCTCAATCGGACCAGCACACTGCAGATGTCCACCGCGCTTCGCACCGGGCCCGGGAGGACCCACTTTGGCCGCACGGCGCCGCGCGCTGGGTGCGCCGGCACGCAGATGCGCCGCCTGCCGCGTCCGTCAGCCGGCGCGCCTGCCACTGGGCGCCCCCACCAGCCGGCTGCCGCGCGTGCGCCCACGCAGCGCGCGGCCAGCACGCCGGGCGCCCCCCCCTCACCGGCCGGGGACGGTCCCACCCAGCCACCGCCGCGTATCGCTTCATACCCACATGCCCACTCACGTTCGTGGGTATGACGGGTGTCGCTGAAGCAACCGGTTAATACCTGTACCGATCGTCGATATCAACGATTCACCTCCAGCGCGAACAACCGCGCAACAACGGATTTCCAGTTCATTTGCGTAACTTGGGCAGCAAACGTAGACATCCATCTACATTTGCGACTTCTACGAGTCTTGCATGCCTGGATGTTGTGTGTCACGACGCACTCCATCAGCATACATACACGCTGCGACGTGTGCACGAAAGAACACGTGGAAGGTGGCCAGCGTACGTATACGAATGCCATTGCACAGCTGCGAAGCGCATTCAACACGCGAACTCCTGACCGACGAGCTAGAGGTGACAGGAGGGGAGGGGGGGGCGGGGGCGATATACGTCCTATTGCAGTACACAATACAGTGGATAGCGGGACCATGTGGAAAGTAAGCAACACTCGCAAGATGTGAGGGTACGCACCGTAAAATGAATCAATACGCAGAACACCACAGTGTGCGCGAAGTGAACTATGTTGAGATGGTTGCAATTAGGCAACGCTACACGAATTCCTAGAGTCATATAACTAACAATTACAGGGCAGGTTAGGGCGCAACGTGGGTTAGGTTAGGGCCCAACGTGGGTTAGGTTAGGGCCCAACGTGGGTTAGGTTAGGGCCCAACGTGGGTTAGGTTAGGGCGCAACTTGGGTTAGGTTAGGGCGCAACTTGGGTTAGGTTAGGGCGCAACTTGGGTTAGGTTAGGGCGCAACTTGGGTTAGGTTAGGGCGCAACTTGGGTTAGGTTAGGGCGCAACTTGGGTTAGGTTAGGGCGCAACTTGGGTTAGGTTAGGGCGCAACTTGGGTTAGGTTAGGGCGCAACTTGGGTTAGGTTAGGGCGCAACTTGGGTTAGGTTAGGGCGCAACTTGGGTTAGGTTAGGGCGCAACTTGGGTTAGGTTAGGGCGCAACTTGGGTTAGGTTAGGGCGCAACTTGGGTTAGGTTAGGGCGCAACTTGGGTTAGGTTAGGGCGCAACTTGGGTTAGGTTAGGGCGCAACTTGGGTTAGGTTAGGGCGCAACTTGGGTTAGGTTAAGGCGCAACTTGGGTTAGGTTAAGGCGCAACTTGGGTTAGGTTAAGGCGCAACTTGGGTTAGGTTAAGGCAGAAGTTGGGTTAGGTTAAGGCAGAAGTTGGGTTAGGTTAAGGCAGAAGTTGGGTTAGGTTAAGGCAGAAGTTGGGTTAGGTTAAGGCAGAAGTTGGGTTAGGTTAAGGCAGAAGTTGGGTTAGGTTAAGGCAGAAGTTGGGTTAGGTTAAGGCAGAAGTTGGGTTAGGTTAAGGCAGAAGTTGGGTTAGGTTAAGGCAGAAGTTGGGTTAGGTTAAGGCAGAAGTTGGGTTAGGTTAAGGCAGAAGTTGGGTTAGGTTAAGGCAGAAGTTGGGTTAGGTTAAGGCAGAAGTTGGGTTAGGTTAAGGCAGAAGTTGGGTTAGGTTAAGGCAGAAGTTGGGTTAGGTTAAGGCAGAAGTTGGGTTAGGTTAAGGCAGAAGTTGGGTTAGGTTAAGGCAGAAGTTGGGTTAGGTTAAGGCAGAAGTTGGGTTAGGTTAAGGCAGAAGTTGGGTTAGGTTAAGGCAGAAGTTGGGTTAGGTTAAGGCAGAAGTTGGGTTAGGTTAAGGCAGAAGTTGGGTTAGGTTAAGGCAGAAGTTGGGTTAGGTTAAGGCAGAAGTTGGGTTAAGGGATGGTGTGTGTGTGGGGGGGGGTGGGGTGGCGAGGTTCGTTGATAGTGATGGTAGTAAGTGGACGCCTGAGGCACTATCAGATATGTCACGTCAGTTGCACTTGTGGCTCATGGCAGGTGGCGCGCCCGTTCTGTGTTTGTGGCAAAGGAGTGGCACACCTGTGTCTTTCATTCCTGCCATTGTTTATGTGCTGTGAGATGCGGCAGTGTGGTGCTGTTGGGTGCACCCCTGTGTAGGACATGTGTGGGTGTTGGTGGCGTATCTGAGCAATGGTGGTTGTAGGAAGAGTGGGATATTCAGTTTTCTGGTTCGACGTCCCGGTCTGGTTATCATAGTGTGGATGGTGTACTGTGGCCGAGAGGATGCACTGGATGTTGTTCCATGCTGGTACTTAGATGTTGTGTCTGCGTCTGTTACATGCATAGACTAGTGGGTGATGGAGTGTGTGGGTGACGTGTGGTTGACATTGTGTGCACAGACGTTCAGCATGTATAGGGACAGTTGTATGTGTTATCTGTATTCCGATGACTGCGCGTATTACTAAGCACCGCCGTGTATAAGCTTAATGTATGTATAGTCAATGCCTGTTCTATCTCTGTACAGTAGTAGCGGTGCGACTGCACTAGCTAGCTACACCTCGCGGCATCGTCCCCCGGTGTATGGCATATGATTATAAACATTCTGTCTATTAGTCAAAACCGGTGGTGTGACTACGTCACATGTTTGAGGTGGGGGACGCAACACCGTGCCGGTGGGTCAGGGCTGCGAAACACTTTCCCCACACTGGGGGCTCGGACCCTCATTACTCGTCCGAGTAATATATTGCGGAGCGCACATAGCCATTGCCCAGAGTCTTTGCGACTGCGAGTGCAACGCCCACGGGGACCGACGTGGATGGGGCGGCCCATAGCTGATCGCTCAGCATCGGAATCCGTACAGTGAGCGACGCGGTCGCGCACAGACTTAGAGCACGTTTAGGGACAGCGGGAATGTCGAATATTGGATAAAACTCTTCATGAAACGCAAGATATAGGTGTGGATTGCAACTTACGAGTGCGGGAAACGTCCGCCGTTCATCCGCTGGACTTGCGATTTTGGTGGGTGGGGTGGGGCACGTACGGGTGCGGGTGGCGTGATTGTCGGTCGACGACTTCGTGGTGGACAGAGGATGCCGTCTTTGTGGGTGGCGTCGGACAATGTGTACTGTGCGCCCATCGATGTCGTATTCAGCTTGGCGTCTCATAGATGGCGGTATCGCCGTTGCAGGAGGCCTAGATGGCGTTATTGTTTGTGGTGCGCTCGACATGGTGGATGTAGTGTTGCCAGATTCGCGTAGATGGCTGTATTGCATGTGGTTTCGTCGTATTTTCATAGGTGGCGATGCTGTGTGGTTGGCGTTGTTGCGTTCACTTCCTG
>NC_064620.1:307430826-307433326 GCF_023898315.1 Schistocerca nitens
AATAAAAGCGTCCCTTCCATCTCTGGTCGGGACTCTGTTTGCATGTATTAGCTCTAGAATTACCACAGTTATCCAAGTAACGTGGGTACGATCTAAGGAACCATAACTGATTTAATGAGCCATTCGCGGTTTCACCTTAATGCGGCTTGTACTGAGACATGCATGGCTTAATCTTTGAGACAAGCATATGACTACTGGCAGGATCAACCAGGGAGCTGCGTCAACTAGAGCTGAGCAGCCGGCCGCCCGGGAGTGTGTCCCGGGGGCCCGCGCGAACACGCAAGCGTCCGCTCAATTATTCTGCAAACAGGAGGAGGCTGGGCTCCCCTGCACGATACACCTCGAAACCCTCTCAGGTCCCGGCGGCGCGCAGCGCCGTCCTAAGTACTTGGTCGGGTTCGAGAGAGGCGCAATCGCCCGGAGATAGGCGAGTAGACGCTTTCAGTGCGACCACCCGTGCTCCCAACTGAGCTTGCCGCTGCCGACAGAGGCCCGGGAGCGTGCTGTCGTGGTGTTGCCGGCGGGAGACAACACGCGGCCACAAACAGTGACCGGGCAGCTCCAACGCCAGCGCCACAGAGGGGCAGAGCCCCACTTGGGTGCCAAAGCGAACTCTCCCAGCACAGCGCACGCGCCAACACATCCGCACAGCTGCGATACAAACCACCTGCGAGAACCGCGGGGGCGACCGAGCAGCAGACGGCGTCGCGGCGCCGAGTGCCGGGCGGCGGCGCATCCTCAACGCACACAGTCCTCAATCGGACCAGCACACTGCAGATGTCCACCGCGCTTCGCACCGGGCCCGGGAGGACCCACTTTGGCCGCACGGCGCCGCGCGCTGGGTGCGCCGGCACGCAGATGCGCCGCCTGCCGCGTCCGTCAGCCGGCGCGCCTGCCACTGGGCGCCCCCACCAGCCGGCTGCCGCGCGTGCGCCCACGCAGCGCGCGGCCAGCACGCCGGGCGCCCCCCCCTCACCGGCCGGGGACGGTCCCACCCAGCCACCGCCGCGTATCGCTTCATACCCACATGCCCACTCACGTTCGTGGGTATGACGGGTGTCGCTGAAGCAACCGGTTAATACCTGTACCGATCGTCGATATCAACGATTCACCTCCAGCGCGAACAACCGCGCAACAACGGATTTCCAGTTCATTTGCGTAACTTGGGCAGCAAACGTAGACATCCATCTACATTTGCGACTTCTACGAGTCTTGCATGCCTGGATGTTGTGTGTCACGACGCACTCCATCAGCATACATACACGCTGCGACGTGTGCACGAAAGAACACGTGGAAGGTGGCCAGCGTACGTATACGAATGCCATTGCACAGCTGCGAAGCGCATTCAACACGCGAACTCCTGACCGACGAGCTAGAGGTGACAGGAGGGGAGGGGGGGGCGGGGGCGATATACGTCCTATTGCAGTACACAATACAGTGGATAGCGGGACCATGTGGAAAGTAAGCAACACTCGCAAGATGTGAGGGTACGCACCGTAAAATGAATCAATACGCAGAACACCACAGTGTGCGCGAAGTGAACTATGTTGAGATGGTTGCAATTAGGCAACGCTACACGAATTCCTAGAGTCATATAACTAACAATTACAGGGCAGGTTAGGGCGCAACGTGGGTTAGGTTAGGGCCCAACGTGGGTTAGGTTAGGGCCCAACGTGGGTTAGGTTAGGGCCCAACGTGGGTTAGGTTAGGGCGCAACTTGGGTTAGGTTAGGGCGCAACTTGGGTTAGGTTAGGGCGCAACTTGGGTTAGGTTAGGGCGCAACTTGGGTTAGGTTAGGGCGCAACTTGGGTTAGGTTAGGGCGCAACTTGGGTTAGGTTAGGGCGCAACTTGGGTTAGGTTAGGGCGCAACTTGGGTTAGGTTAGGGCGCAACTTGGGTTAGGTTAGGGCGCAACTTGGGTTAGGTTAGGGCGCAACTTGGGTTAGGTTAGGGCGCAACTTGGGTTAGGTTAGGGCGCAACTTGGGTTAGGTTAGGGCGCAACTTGGGTTAGGTTAGGGCGCAACTTGGGTTAGGTTAGGGCGCAACTTGGGTTAGGTTAGGGCGCAACTTGGGTTAGGTTAGGGCGCAACTTGGGTTAGGTTAGGGCGCAACTTGGGTTAGGTTAAGGCGCAACTTGGGTTAGGTTAAGGCGCAACTTGGGTTAGGTTAAGGCGCAACTTGGGTTAGGTTAAGGCGCAACTTGGGTTAGGTTAAGGCAGAAGTTGGGTTAGGTTAAGGCAGAAGTTGGGTTAGGTTAAGGCAGAAGTTGGGTTAGGTTAAGGCAGAAGTTGGGTTAGGTTAAGGCAGAAGTTGGGTTAGGTTAAGGCAGAAGTTGGGTTAGGTTAAGGCAGAAGTTGGGTTAGGTTAAGGCAGAAGTTGGGTTAGGTTAAGGCAGAAGTTGGGTTAGGTTAAGGCAGAAGTTGGGTTAGGTTAAGGCAGAAGTTGGGTTAGGTTAAGGCAGAAGTTGGGTTAGGTTAAGGCAGAAGTTGGGTTAGGTTA
>NC_064620.1:307443326-307445826 GCF_023898315.1 Schistocerca nitens
GCGGCGCATCCTCAACGCACACAGTCCTCAATCGGACCAGCACACTGCAGATGTCCACCGCGCTTCGCACCGGGCCCGGGAGGACCCACTTTGGCCGCACGGCGCCGCGCGCTGGGTGCGCCGGCACGCAGATGCGCCGCCTGCCGCGTCCGTCAGCCGGCGCGCCTGCCACTGGGCGCCCCCACCAGCCGGCTGCCGCGCGTGCGCCCACGCAGCGCGCGGCCAGCACGCCGGGCGCCCCCCCCTCACCGGCCGGGGACGGTCCCACCCAGCCACCGCCGCGTATCGCTTCATACCCACATGCCCACTCACGTTCGTGGGTATGACGGGTGTCGCTGAAGCAACCGGTTAATACCTGTACCGATCGTCGATATCAACGATTCACCTCCAGCGCGAACAACCGCGCAACAACGGATTTCCAGTTCATTTGCGTAACTTGGGCAGCAAACGTAGACATCCATCTACATTTGCGACTTCTACGAGTCTTGCATGCCTGGATGTTGTGTGTCACGACGCACTCCATCAGCATACATACACGCTGCGACGTGTGCACGAAAGAACACGTGGAAGGTGGCCAGCGTACGTATGCGAATGCCATTGCACAGCTGCGAAGCGCATTCAACACGCGAACTCCTGACCGACGAGCTAGAGGTGACAGGAGGGGTGGGGGGGGGGGGGCGGGGGCGATATACGTCCTATTGCAGTACACAATACAGTGGATAGCGGGACCATGTGGAAAGTAAGCAACACTCGCAAGATGTGAGGGTACGCACCGTAAAATGAATCAATACGCAGAACACCACAGTGTGCGCGAAGTGAACTATGTTGAGATGGTTGCAATTAGGCAACGCTACACGAATTCCTAGATTCATATAACTAACAATTACAGGGCAGGTTAAGGCGCAACGTGGGTTAGGTTAGGGCGCAACGTGGGTTAGGTTAAGGCGCAACGTGGGTTAGGTTAAGGCGCAACTTGGGTTAGGTTAAGGCGCAACTTGGGTTAGGTTAAGGCGCAACTTGGGTTAGGTTAAGGCGCAACTTGGGTTAGGTTAAGGCGCAACTTGGGTTAGGTTAAGGCGCAACTTGGGTTAGGTTAAGGCGCAACTTGGGTTAGGTTAAGGCGCAACGTGGGTTAGGTTAAGGCGCAACGTGGGTTAGGTTAAGGCGCAACGTGGGTTAGGTTAAGGCGCAACGTGGGTTAGGTTAAGGCGCAACGTGGGTTAGGTTAAGGCGCAACGTGGGTTAGGTTAAGGCGCAACGTGGGTTAGGTTAAGGCGCAACGTGGGTTAGGTTAAGGCGCAACGTGGGTTAGGTTAAGGCGCAACGTGGGTTAGGTTAAGGCGCAACGTGGGTTAGGTTAAGGCGCAACGTGGGTTAGGTTAAGGCGCAACGTGGGTTAGGTTAAGGCGCAACGTGGGTTAGGTTAAGGCGCAACGTGGGTTAGGTTAAGGCGCAACGTGGGTTAGGTTAAGGCGCAACGTGGGTTAGGTTAAGGCGCAACGTGGGTTAGGTTAGGGCGCAACGTGGGTTAGGTTAAGGCGCAACGTGGGTTAGGTTAGGGCGCAACGTGGGTTAGGTTAGGGCGCAACGTGGGTTAGGTTAGGGCGCAACGTGGGTTAGGTTAGGGCGCAACGTGGGTTAGGTTAGGGCGCAACGTGGGTTAGGTTAGGGCGCAACTTGGGTTAGGTTAGGGCGCAACGTGGGTTAGGTTAGGGCGCAACGTGGGTTAGGTTAGGGCGCAACGTGGGTTAGGTTAGGGCGCAACGTGGGTTAGGTTAGGGCGCAACTTGGGTTAGGTTAAGGCAGAAGTTGGGTTAGGTTATGGCAGAAGTTGGGTTAGGTTAAGGCAGAAGTTGGGTTAGGTTAAGGCAGAAGCTGGGTTAGGTTAAGGCAGAAGTTGGGTTAGGTTAAGGCAGAAGTTGGGTTAGGTTAAGGCAGAAGTTGGGTTAGGTTAAGGCAGAAGTTGGGTTAGGTTAAGGCAGAAGTTGGGTTAGGTTAAGGCAGAAGTTGGGTTAGGTTAAGGCAGAAGTTGGGTTAGGTTAAGGCAGAAGTTGGGTTAGGTTAAGGCAGAAGTTGGGTTAGGTTAAGGCAGAAGTTGGGTTAGGTTAAGGCAGAAGTTGGGTTAGGTTAAGGCAGAAGTTGGGTTAGGTTAAGGCAGAAGTTGGGTTAGGTTAAGGCAGAAGTTGGGTTAGGTTAAGGCAGAAGTTGGGTTAGGTTAAGGCAGAAGTTGGGTTAGGTTAAGGCAGAAGTTGGGTTAAGGGATGGTGTGTGTGGGGGGGGGGGTGGGGTGGCGAGGTTCGTTGATAGTGATGGTAGTAAGTGGACGCCTGAGGCACTATCAGATATGTCACGTCAGTTGCACTTGTGGCTCATGGCAGGTGGCGCGCCCGTTCTGTGTTTGTGGCAAAGGAGTGGCACACCTGTGTCTTTCATTCCTGCCATTGTTTATGTGCTGTGAGATGCGGCAGTGTGGTGCTGTTGGGTGCACCCCTGTGTAGGA
>NC_064620.1:307453326-307458326 GCF_023898315.1 Schistocerca nitens
TAACCAGACAAATCGCTCCACCAACTAAGAACGGCCATGCACCACCACCCACCGAATCAAGAAAGAGCTATCAATCTGTCAATCCTTCCGGTGTCCGGGCCTGGTGAGGTTTCCCGTGTTGAGTCAAATTAAGCCGCAGGCTCCACTCCTGGTGGTGCCCTTCCGTCAATTCCTTTAAGTTTCAGCTTTGCAACCATACTTCCCCCGGAACCCAAAAGCTTTGGTTTCCCGGAGGCTGCCCGCCGAGTCATCGGAGGAACTGCGGCGGATCGCTGGCTGGCATCGTTTATGGTTAGAACTAGGGCGGTATCTGATCGCCTTCGAACCTCTAACTTTCGTTCTTGATTAATGAAAACATACTTGGCAAATGCTTTCGCTTCTGTTCGTCTTGCGACGATCCAAGAATTTCACCTCTAACGTCGCAATACGAATGCCCCCGCCTGTCCCTATTAATCATTACCTCGGGTTCCGAAAACCAACAAAATAGAACCGAGGTCCTATTCCATTATTCCATGCACACAGTATTCAGGCGGGCTTGCCTGCTTTAAGCACTCTAATTTGTTCAAAGTAAACGTGCCGGCCCACCGAGACACTCAATAAAGAGCACCCTGGTAGGATTTCAACGGGGTCCGCCTCGGGACGCACGAGCACGCACGAGGCGGTCGCACGCCTTCGGCTCGCCCCACCGGCAGGACGTCCCACGATACATGCCAGTTAAACACCGACGGGCGGTGAACCAACAGCGTGGGACACAAATCCAACTACGAGCTTTTTAACCGCAACAACTTTAATATACGCTATTGGAGCTGGAATTACCGCGGCTGCTGGCACCAGACTTGCCCTCCAATAGATACTCGTTAAAGGATTTAAAGTGTACTCATTCCGATTACGGGGCCTCGGATGAGTCCCGTATCGTTATTTTTCGTCACTACCTCCCCGTGCCGGGAGTGGGTAATTTGCGCGCCTGCTGCCTTCCTTGGATGTGGTAGCCGTTTCTCAGGCTCCCTCTCCGGAATCGAACCCTGATTCCCCGTTACCCGTTACAACCATGGTAGGCGCAGAACCTACCATCGACAGTTGATAAGGCAGACATTTGAAAGATGCGTCGCCGGTACGAAGACCGTGCGATCAGCCCAAAGTTATTCAGAGTCACCAAGGCAAACGGACCGGACGAGCCGACCGATTGGTTTTGATCTAATAAAAGCGTCCCTTCCATCTCTGGTCGGGACTCTGTTTGCATGTATTAGCTCTAGAATTACCACAGTTATCCAAGTAACGTGGGTACGATCTAAGGAACCATAACTGATTTAATGAGCCATTCGCGGTTTCACCTTAATGCGGCTTGTACTGAGACATGCATGGCTTAATCTTTGAGACAAGCATATGACTACTGGCAGGATCAACCAGGGAGCTGCGTCAACTAGAGCTGAGCAGCCGGCCGCCCGGGAGTGTGTCCCGGGGGCCCGCGCGAACACGCAAGCGTCCGCTCAATTATTCTGCAAACAGGAGGAGGCTGGGCTCCCCTGCACGATACACCTCGAAACCCTCTCAGGTCCCGGCGGCGCGCAGCGCCGTCCTAAGTACTTGGTCGGGTTCGAGAGAGGCGCAATCGCCCGGAGATAGGCGAGTAGACGCTTTCAGTGCGACCACCCGTGCTCCCAACTGAGCTTGCCGCTGCCGACAGAGGCCCGGGAGCGTGCTGTCGTGGTGTTGCCGGCGGGAGACAACACGCGGCCACAAACAGTGACCGGGCAGCTCCAACGCCAGCGCCACAGAGGGGCAGAGCCCCACTTGGGTGCCAAAGCGAACTCTCCCAGCACAGCGCACGCGCCAACACATCCGCACAGCTGCGATACAAACCACCTGCGAGAACCGCGGGGGCGACCGAGCAGCAGACGGCGTCGCGGCGCCGAGTGCCGGGCGGCGGCGCATCCTCAACGCACACAGTCCTCAATCGGACCAGCACACTGCAGATGTCCACCGCGCTTCGCACCGGGCCCGGGAGGACCCACTTTGGCCGCACGGCGCCGCGCGCTGGGTGCGCCGGCACGCAGATGCGCCGCCTGCCGCGTCCGTCAGCCGGCGCGCCTGCCACTGGGCGCCCCCACCAGCCGGCTGCCGCGCGTGCGCCCACGCAGCGCGCGGCCAGCACGCCGGGCGCCCCCCCCTCACCGGCCGGGGACGGTCCCACCCAGCCACCGCCGCGTATCGCTTCATACCCACATGCCCACTCACGTTCGTGGGTATGACGGGTGTCGCTGAAGCAACCGGTTAATACCTGTACCGATCGTCGATATCAACGATTCACCTCCAGCGCGAACAACCGCGCAACAACGGATTTCCAGTTCATTTGCGTAACTTGGGCAGCAAACGTAGACATCCATCTACATTTGCGACTTCTACGAGTCTTGCATGCCTGGATGTTGTGTGTCACGACGCACTCCATCAGCATACATACACGCTGCGACGTGTGCACGAAAGAACACGTGGAAGGTGGCCAGCGTACGTATGCGAATGCCATTGCACAGCTGCGAAGCGCATTCAACACGCGAACTCCTGACCGACGAGCTAGAGGTGACAGGAGGGGAGGGGGGGGGGGGGCGGGGGCGATATACGTCCTATTGCAGTACACAATACAGTGGATAGCGGGACCATGTGGAAAGTAAGCAACACTCGCAAGATGTGAGGGTACGCACCGTAAAATGAATCAATACGCAGAACACCACAGTGTGCGCGAAGTGAACTATGTTGAGATGGTTGCAATTAGGCAACGCTACACGAATTCCTAGATTCATATAACTAACAATTACAGGGCAGGTTAAGGCGCAACGTGGGTTAGGTTAGGGCGCAACGTGGGTTAGGTTAAGGCGCAACGTGGGTTAGGTTAAGGCGCAACTTGGGTTAGGTTAAGGCGCAACTTGGGTTAGGTTAAGGCGCAACTTGGGTTAGGTTAAGGCGCAACTTGGGTTAGGTTAAGGCGCAACTTGGGTTAGGTTAAGGCGCAACTTGGGTTAGGTTAAGGCGCAACGTGGGTTAGGTTAAGGCGCAACGTGGGTTAGGTTAAGGCGCAACGTGGGTTAGGTTAAGGCGCAACGTGGGTTAGGTTAAGGCGCAACGTGGGTTAGGTTAAGGCGCAACGTGGGTTAGGTTAAGGCGCAACGTGGGTTAGGTTAAGGCGCAACGTGGGTTAGGTTAAGGCGCAACGTGGGTTAGGTTAAGGCGCAACGTGGGTTAGGTTAAGGCGCAACGTGGGTTAGGTTAAGGCGCAACGTGGGTTAGGTTAAGGCGCAACGTGGGTTAGGTTAAGGCGCAACGTGGGTTAGGTTAAGGCGCAACGTGGGTTAGGTTAAGGCGCAACGTGGGTTAGGTTAGGGCGCAACGTGGGTTAGGTTAAGGCGCAACGTGGGTTAGGTTAGGGCGCAACGTGGGTTAGGTTAGGGCGCAACGTGGGTTAGGTTAGGGCGCAACGTGGGTTAGGTTAGGGCGCAACGTGGGTTAGGTTAGGGCGCAACGTGGGTTAGGTTAGGGCGCAACTTGGGTTAGGTTAGGGCGCAACGTGGGTTAGGTTAGGGCGCAACGTGGGTTAGGTTAGGGCGCAACGTGGGTTAGGTTAGGGCGCAACGTGGGTTAGGTTAGGGCGCAACTTGGGTTAGGTTAAGGCAGAAGTTGGGTTAGGTTAAGGCAGAAGTTGGGTTAGGTTAAGGCAGAAGCTGGGTTAGGTTAAGGCAGAAGTTGGGTTAGGTTAAGGCAGAAGTTGGGTTAGGTTAAGGCAGAAGTTGGGTTAGGTTAAGGCAGAAGTTGGGTTAGGTTAAGGCAGAAGTTGGGTTAGGTTAAGGCAGAAGTTGGGTTAGGTTAAGGCAGAAGTTGGGTTAGGTTAAGGCAGAAGTTGGGTTAGGTTAAGGCAGAAGTTGGGTTAGGTTAAGGCAGAAGTTGGGTTAGGTTAAGGCAGAAGTTGGGTTAGGTTAAGGCAGAAGTTGGGTTAGGTTAAGGCAGAAGTTGGGTTAGGTTAAGGCAGAAGTTGGGTTAGGTTAAGGCAGAAGTTGGGTTAGGTTAAGGCAGAAGTTGGGTTAGGTTAAGGCAGAAGTTGGGTTAAGGGATGGTGTGTGTGGGGGGGGGGGGTGGGGTGGCGAGGTTCGTTGATAGTGATGGTAGTAAGTGGACGCCTGAGGCACTATCAGATATGTCACGTCAGTTGCACTTGTGGCTCATGGCAGGTGGCGCGCCCGTTCTGTGTTTGTGGCAAAGGAGTGGCACACCTGTGTCTTTCATTCCTGCCATTGTTTATGTGCTGTGAGATGCGGCAGTGTGGTGCTGTTGGGTGCACCCCTGTGTAGGACATGTGTGGGTGTTGGTGGCGTATCTGAGCAATGGTGGTTGTAGGAAGAGTGGGATATTCAGTTTTCTGGTTCGACGTCCCGGTCTGGTTATCATAGTGTGGATGGTGTACTGTGGCCGAGAGGATGCACTGGATGTTGTTCCATGCTGGTACTTAGATGTTGTGTCTGCGTCTGTTACAGGCATAGACTAGTGGGTGATGGAGTGTGTGGGTGACGTGTGGTTGACATTGTGTGCACAGACGTTCAGCATGTATAGGGACAGTTGTATGTGTTATCTATATTCCGATGACTGCGCGTATTACTAAGCACCGCCGTGTATAAGCTTAATGTATGTATAGTCAATGCCTGTTCTATCTCTGTACAGTAGTAGCGGTGCGACTGCACTAGCTAGCTACACCTCGCGGCATCGTCCCCCGGTGTATGGCATATGATTATAAACATTCTGTCTATTAGTCAAAACCGGTGGTGTGACTACGTCACATGTTTGAGGTGGGGGACGCAACACCGTGCCGGTGGGTCAGGGCTGCGAAACACTTTCCCCACACTGGGGGCTCGGACCCTCATTACTCGTCCCAGTAATATATTGCGGAGCGCACATAGCCATTGCCCAGAGTCTTTGCGACTGCGAGTGCAACGCCCACGGGGACCGACGTGGATGGGGCG
>NC_064620.1:307468326-307470826 GCF_023898315.1 Schistocerca nitens
GCGCCTGCCACTGGGCGCCCCCACCAGCCGGCTGCCGCGCGTGCGCCCACGCAGCGCGCGGCCAGCACGCCGGGCGCCCCCCCCTCACCGGCCGGGGACGGTCCCACCCAGCCACCGCCGCGTATCGCTTCATACCCACATGCCCACTCACGTTCGTGGGTATGACGGGTGTCGCTGAAGCAACCGGTTAATACCTGTACCGATCGTCGATATCAACGATTCACCTCCAGCGCGAACAACCGCGCAACAACGGATTTCCAGTTCATTTGCGTAACTTGGGCAGCAAACGTAGACATCCATCTACATTTGCGACTTCTACGAGTCTTGCATGCCTGGATGTTGTGTGTCACGACGCACTCCATCAGCATACATACACGCTGCGACGTGTGCACGAAAGAACACGTGGAAGGTGGCCAGCGTACGTATGCGAATGCCATTGCACAGCTGCGAAGCGCATTCAACACGCGAACTCCTGACCGACGAGCTAGAGGTGACAGGAGGGGAGGGGGGGGGGGGCGGGGGCGATATACGTCCTATTGCAGTACACAATACAGTGGATAGCGGGACCATGTGGAAAGTAAGCAACACTCGCAAGATGTGAGGGTACGCACCGTAAAATGAATCAATACGCAGAACACCACAGTGTGCGCGAAGTGAACTATGTTGAGATGGTTGCAATTAGGCAACGCTACACGAATTCCTAGATTCATATAACTAACAATTACAGGGCAGGTTAAGGCGCAACGTGGGTTAGGTTAGGGCGCAACGTGGGTTAGGTTAAGGCGCAACGTGGGTTAGGTTAAGGCGCAACTTGGGTTAGGTTAAGGCGCAACTTGGGTTAGGTTAAGGCGCAACTTGGGTTAGGTTAAGGCGCAACTTGGGTTAGGTTAAGGCGCAACTTGGGTTAGGTTAAGGCGCAACTTGGGTTAGGTTAAGGCGCAACTTGGGTTAGGTTAAGGCGCAACTTGGGTTAGGTTAAGGCGCAACGTGGGTTAGGTTAAGGCGCAACGTGGGTTAGGTTAAGGCGCAACGTGGGTTAGGTTAAGGCGCAACGTGGGTTAGGTTAAGGCGCAACGTGGGTTAGGTTAAGGCGCAACGTGGGTTAGGTTAAGGCGCAACGTGGGTTAGGTTAAGGCGCAACGTGGGTTAGGTTAAGGCGCAACGTGGGTTAGGTTAAGGCGCAACGTGGGTTAGGTTAAGGCGCAACGTGGGTTAGGTTAAGGCGCAACGTGGGTTAGGTTAAGGCGCAACGTGGGTTAGGTTAAGGCGCAACGTGGGTTAGGTTAAGGCGCAACGTGGGTTAGGTTAAGGCGCAACGTGGGTTAGGTTAAGGCGCAACGTGGGTTAGGTTAAGGCGCAACGTGGGTTAGGTTAAGGCGCAACGTGGGTTAGGTTAGGGCGCAACGTGGGTTAGGTTAAGGCGCAACGTGGGTTAGGTTAGGGCGCAACGTGGGTTAGGTTAGGGCGCAACGTGGGTTAGGTTAGGGCGCAACGTGGGTTAGGTTAGGGCGCAACGTGGGTTAGGTTAGGGCGCAACTTGGGTTAGGTTAGGGCGCAACGTGGGTTAGGTTAGGGCGCAACGTGGGTTAGGTTAGGGCGCAACGTGGGTTAGGTTAGGGCGCAACGTGGGTTAGGTTAGGGCGCAACTTGGGTTAGGTTAAGGCAGAAGTTGGGTTAGGTTAAGGCAGAAGTTGGGTTAGGTTAAGGCAGAAGTTGGGTTAGGTTAAGGCAGAAGTTGGGTTAGGTTAAGGCAGAAGTTGGGTTAGGTTAAGGCAGAAGTTGGGTTAGGTTAAGGCAGAAGTTGGGTTAGGTTAAGGCAGAAGTTGGGTTAGGTTAAGGCAGAAGTTGGGTTAGGTTAAGGCAGAAGTTGGGTTAGGTTAAGGCAGAAGTTGGGTTAGGTTAAGGCAGAAGTTGGGTTAGGTTAAGGCAGAAGTTGGGTTAGGTTAAGGCAGAAGTTGGGTTAGGTTAAGGCAGAAGTTGGGTTAGGTTAAGGCAGAAGTTGGGTTAGGTTAAGGCAGAAGTTGGGTTAGGTTAAGGCAGAAGTTGGGTTAGGTTAAGGCAGAAGTTGGGTTAGGTTAAGGCAGAAGTTGGGTTAAGGGATGGTGTGTGTGGGGGGGGGGTGGGGTGGCGAGGTTCGTTGATAGTGATGGTAGTAAGTGGACGCCTGAGGCACTATCAGATATGTCACGTCAGTTGCACTTGTGGCTCATGGCAGGTGGCGCGCCCGTTCTGTGTTTGTGGCAAAGGAGTGGCACACCTGTGTCTTTCATTCCTGCCATTGTTTATGTGCTGTGAGATGCGGCAGTGTGGTGCTGTTGGGTGCACCCCTGTGTAGGACATGTGTGGGTGTTGGTGGCGTATCTGAGCAATGGTGGTTGTAGGAAGAGTGGGATATTCAGTTTTCTGGTTCGACGTCCCGGTCTGGTTATCATAGTGTGGATGGTGTACTGTGGCCGAGAGGATGCACTGGATGTTGTTCCATGCTGGTACTTAGATGTTG
>NC_064620.1:307480826-307483326 GCF_023898315.1 Schistocerca nitens
AGATGTGAGGGTACGCACCGTAAAATGAATCAATACGCAGAACACCACAGTGTGCGCGAAGTGAACTATGTTGAGATGGTTGCAATTAGGCAACGCTACACGAATTCCTAGATTCATATAACTAACAATTACAGGGCAGGTTAAGGCGCAACGTGGGTTAGGTTAGGGCGCAACGTGGGTTAGGTTAAGGCGCAACGTGGGTTAGGTTAAGGCGCAACTTGGGTTAGGTTAAGGCGCAACTTGGGTTAGGTTAAGGCGCAACTTGGGTTAGGTTAAGGCGCAACTTGGGTTAGGTTAAGGCGCAACTTGGGTTAGGTTAAGGCGCAACTTGGGTTAGGTTAAGGCGCAACTTGGGTTAGGTTAAGGCGCAACGTGGGTTAGGTTAAGGCGCAACGTGGGTTAGGTTAAGGCGCAACGTGGGTTAGGTTAAGGCGCAACGTGGGTTAGGTTAAGGCGCAACGTGGGTTAGGTTAAGGCGCAACGTGGGTTAGGTTAAGGCGCAACGTGGGTTAGGTTAAGGCGCAACGTGGGTTAGGTTAAGGCGCAACGTGGGTTAGGTTAAGGCGCAACGTGGGTTAGGTTAAGGCGCAACGTGGGTTAGGTTAAGGCGCAACGTGGGTTAGGTTAAGGCGCAACGTGGGTTAGGTTAAGGCGCAACGTGGGTTAGGTTAAGGCGCAACGTGGGTTAGGTTAAGGCGCAACGTGGGTTAGGTTAAGGCGCAACGTGGGTTAGGTTAGGGCGCAACGTGGGTTAGGTTAAGGCGCAACGTGGGTTAGGTTAGGGCGCAACGTGGGTTAGGTTAGGGCGCAACGTGGGTTAGGTTAGGGCGCAACGTGGGTTAGGTTAGGGCGCAACGTGGGTTAGGTTAGGGCGCAACTTGGGTTAGGTTAGGGCGCAACGTGGGTTAGGTTAGGGCGCAACGTGGGTTAGGTTAGGGCGCAACGTGGGTTAGGTTAGGGCGCAACGTGGGTTAGGTTAGGGCGCAACTTGGGTTAGGTTAAGGCAGAAGTTGGGTTAGGTTAAGGCAGAAGTTGGGTTAGGTTAAGGCAGAAGTTGGGTTAGGTTAAGGCAGAAGCTGGGTTAGGTTAAGGCAGAAGTTGGGTTAGGTTAAGGCAGAAGTTGGGTTAGGTTAAGGCAGAAGTTGGGTTAGGTTAAGGCAGAAGTTGGGTTAGGTTAAGGCAGAAGTTGGGTTAGGTTAAGGCAGAAGTTGGGTTAGGTTAAGGCAGAAGTTGGGTTAGGTTAAGGCAGAAGTTGGGTTAGGTTAAGGCAGAAGTTGGGTTAGGTTAAGGCAGAAGTTGGGTTAGGTTAAGGCAGAAGTTGGGTTAGGTTAAGGCAGAAGTTGGGTTAGGTTAAGGCAGAAGTTGGGTTAGGTTAAGGCAGAAGTTGGGTTAGGTTAAGGCAGAAGTTGGGTTAAGGGATGGTGTGTGTGGGGGGGGGGGTGGGGTGGCGAGGTTCGTTGATAGTGATGGTAGTAAGTGGACGCCTGAGGCACTATCAGATATGTCACGTCAGTTGCACTTGTGGCTCATGGCAGGTGGCGCGCCCGTTCTGTGTTTGTGGCAAAGGAGTGGCACACCTGTGTCTTTCATTCCTGCCATTGTTTATGTGCTGTGAGATGCGGCAGTGTGGTGCTGTTGGGTGCACCCCTGTGTAGGACATGTGTGGGTGTTGGTGGCGTATCTGAGCAATGGTGGTTGTAGGAAGAGTGGGATATTCAGTTTTCTGGTTCGACGTCCCGGTCTGGTTATCATAGTGTGGATGGTGTACTGTGGCCGAGAGGATGCACTGGATGTTGTTCCATGCTGGTACTTAGATGTTGTGTCTGCGTCTGTTACAGGCATAGACTAGTGGGTGATGGAGTGTGTGGGTGACGTGTGGTTGACATTGTGTGCACAGACGTTCAGCATGTATAGGGACAGTTGTATGTGTTATCTATATTCCGATGACTGCGCGTATTACTAAGCACCGCCGTGTATAAGCTTAATGTATGTATAGTCAATGCCTGTTCTATCTCTGTACAGTAGTAGCGGTGCGACTGCACTAGCTAGCTACACCTCGCGGCATCGTCCCCCGGTGTATGGCATATGATTATAAACATTCTGTCTATTAGTCAAAACCGGTGGTGTGACTACGTCACATGTTTGAGGTGGGGGACGCAACACCGTGCCGGTGGGTCAGGGCTGCGAAACACTTTCCCCACACTGGGGGCTCGGACCCTCATTACTCGTCCCAGTAATATATTGCGGAGCGCACATAGCCATTGCCCAGAGTCTTTGCGACTGCGAGTGCAACGCCCACGGGGACCGACGTGGATGGGGCGGCCCATAGCTGATCGCTCAGCATCGGAATCCGTACAGTGAGCGACGCGGTCGCGCACAGACTTAGAGCACGTTTAGGGACAGCGGGAATGTCGAATATTGGATAAAACTCTTCATGAAACGCAAGATATAGGTGTGGATTGCAACTTACGAGTGCGGGAACCGTCCGCCGTTCATCCGC
>NC_064620.1:307490826-307495826 GCF_023898315.1 Schistocerca nitens
CAATAGATACTCGTTAAAGGATTTAAAGTGTACTCATTCCGATTACGGGGCCTCGGATGAGTCCCGTATCGTTATTTTTCGTCACTACCTCCCCGTGCCGGGAGTGGGTAATTTGCGCGCCTGCTGCCTTCCTTGGATGTGGTAGCCGTTTCTCAGGCTCCCTCTCCGGAATCGAACCCTGATTCCCCGTTACCCGTTACAACCATGGTAGGCGCAGAACCTACCATCGACAGTTGATAAGGCAGACATTTGAAAGATGCGTCGCCGGTACGAAGACCGTGCGATCAGCCCAAAGTTATTCAGAGTCACCAAGGCAAACGGACCGGACGAGCCGACCGATTGGTTTTGATCTAATAAAAGCGTCCCTTCCATCTCTGGTCGGGACTCTGTTTGCATGTATTAGCTCTAGAATTACCACAGTTATCCAAGTAACGTGGGTACGATCTAAGGAACCATAACTGATTTAATGAGCCATTCGCGGTTTCACCTTAATGCGGCTTGTACTGAGACATGCATGGCTTAATCTTTGAGACAAGCATATGACTACTGGCAGGATCAACCAGGGAGCTGCGTCAACTAGAGCTGAGCAGCCGGCCGCCCGGGAGTGTGTCCCGGGGGCCCGCGCGAACACGCAAGCGTCCGCTCAATTATTCTGCAAACAGGAGGAGGCTGGGCTCCCCTGCACGATACACCTCGAAACCCTCTCAGGTCCCGGCGGCGCGCAGCGCCGTCCTAAGTACTTGGTCGGGTTCGAGAGAGGCGCAATCGCCCGGAGATAGGCGAGTAGACGCTTTCAGTGCGACCACCCGTGCTCCCAACTGAGCTTGCCGCTGCCGACAGAGGCCCGGGAGCGTGCTGTCGTGGTGTTGCCGGCGGGAGACAACACGCGGCCACAAACAGTGACCGGGCAGCTCCAACGCCAGCGCCACAGAGGGGCAGAGCCCCACTTGGGTGCCAAAGCGAACTCTCCCAGCACAGCGCACGCGCCAACACATCCGCACAGCTGCGATACAAACCACCTGCGAGAACCGCGGGGGCGACCGAGCAGCAGACGGCGTCGCGGCGCCGAGTGCCGGGCGGCGGCGCATCCTCAACGCACACAGTCCTCAATCGGACCAGCACACTGCAGATGTCCACCGCGCTTCGCACCGGGCCCGGGAGGACCCACTTTGGCCGCACGGCGCCGCGCGCTGGGTGCGCCGGCACGCAGATGCGCCGCCTGCCGCGTCCGTCAGCCGGCGCGCCTGCCACTGGGCGCCCCCACCAGCCGGCTGCCGCGCGTGCGCCCACGCAGCGCGCGGCCAGCACGCCGGGCGCCCCCCCCTCACCGGCCGGGGACGGTCCCACCCAGCCACCGCCGCGTATCGCTTCATACCCACATGCCCACTCACGTTCGTGGGTATGACGGGTGTCGCTGAAGCAACCGGTTAATACCTGTACCGATCGTCGATATCAACGATTCACCTCCAGCGCGAACAACCGCGCAACAACGGATTTCCAGTTCATTTGCGTAACTTGGGCAGCAAACGTAGACATCCATCTACATTTGCGACTTCTACGAGTCTTGCATGCCTGGATGTTGTGTGTCACGACGCACTCCATCAGCATACATACACGCTGCGACGTGTGCACGAAAGAACACGTGGAAGGTGGCCAGCGTACGTATGCGAATGCCATTGCACAGCTGCGAAGCGCATTCAACACGCGAACTCCTGACCGACGAGCTAGAGGTGACAGGAGGGGAGGGGGGGGGGGGGCGGGGGCGATATACGTCCTATTGCAGTACACAATACAGTGGATAGCGGGACCATGTGGAAAGTAAGCAACACTCGCAAGATGTGAGGGTACGCACCGTAAAATGAATCAATACGCAGAACACCACAGTGTGCGCGAAGTGAACTATGTTGAGATGGTTGCAATTAGGCAACGCTACACGAATTCCTAGATTCATATAACTAACAATTACAGGGCAGGTTAAGGCGCAACGTGGGTTAGGTTAGGGCGCAACGTGGGTTAGGTTAAGGCGCAACGTGGGTTAGGTTAAGGCGCAACTTGGGTTAGGTTAAGGCGCAACTTGGGTTAGGTTAAGGCGCAACTTGGGTTAGGTTAAGGCGCAACTTGGGTTAGGTTAAGGCGCAACTTGGGTTAGGTTAAGGCGCAACTTGGGTTAGGTTAAGGCGCAACTTGGGTTAGGTTAAGGCGCAACTTGGGTTAGGTTAAGGCGCAACGTGGGTTAGGTTAAGGCGCAACGTGGGTTAGGTTAAGGCGCAACGTGGGTTAGGTTAAGGCGCAACGTGGGTTAGGTTAAGGCGCAACGTGGGTTAGGTTAAGGCGCAACGTGGGTTAGGTTAAGGCGCAACGTGGGTTAGGTTAAGGCGCAACGTGGGTTAGGTTAAGGCGCAACGTGGGTTAGGTTAAGGCGCAACGTGGGTTAGGTTAAGGCGCAACGTGGGTTAGGTTAAGGCGCAACGTGGGTTAGGTTAAGGCGCAACGTGGGTTAGGTTAAGGCGCAACGTGGGTTAGGTTAAGGCGCAACGTGGGTTAGGTTAAGGCGCAACGTGGGTTAGGTTAAGGCGCAACGTGGGTTAGGTTAAGGCGCAACGTGGGTTAGGTTAGGGCGCAACGTGGGTTAGGTTAAGGCGCAACGTGGGTTAGGTTAGGGCGCAACGTGGGTTAGGTTAGGGCGCAACGTGGGTTAGGTTAGGGCGCAACGTGGGTTAGGTTAGGGCGCAACGTGGGTTAGGTTAGGGCGCAACGTGGGTTAGGTTAGGGCGCAACTTGGGTTAGGTTAGGGCGCAACGTGGGTTAGGTTAGGGCGCAACGTGGGTTAGGTTAGGGCGCAACGTGGGTTAGGTTAGGGCGCAACGTGGGTTAGGTTAGGGCGCAACTTGGGTTAGGTTAAGGCAGAAGTTGGGTTAGGTTAAGGCAGAAGTTGGGTTAGGTTAAGGCAGAAGTTGGGTTAGGTTAAGGCAGAAGCTGGGTTAGGTTAAGGCAGAAGTTGGGTTAGGTTAAGGCAGAAGTTGGGTTAGGTTAAGGCAGAAGTTGGGTTAGGTTAAGGCAGAAGTTGGGTTAGGTTAAGGCAGAAGTTGGGTTAGGTTAAGGCAGAAGTTGGGTTAGGTTAAGGCAGAAGTTGGGTTAGGTTAAGGCAGAAGTTGGGTTAGGTTAAGGCAGAAGTTGGGTTAGGTTAAGGCAGAAGTTGGGTTAGGTTAAGGCAGAAGTTGGGTTAGGTTAAGGCAGAAGTTGGGTTAGGTTAAGGCAGAAGTTGGGTTAGGTTAAGGCAGAAGTTGGGTTAGGTTAAGGCAGAAGTTGGGTTAGGTTAAGGCAGAAGTTGGGTTAGGTTAAGGCAGAAGTTGGGTTAGGTTAAGGCAGAAGTTGGGTTAGGTTAAGGCAGAAGTTGGGTTAAGGGATGGTGTGTGTGGGGGGGGGGGTGGGGTGGCGAGGTTCGTTGATAGTGATGGTAGTAAGTGGACGCCTGAGGCACTATCAGATATGTCACGTCAGTTGCACTTGTGGCTCATGGCAGGTGGCGCGCCCGTTCTGTGTTTGTGGCAAAGGAGTGGCACACCTGTGTCTTTCATTCCTGCCATTGTTTATGTGCTGTGAGATGCGGCAGTGTGGTGCTGTTGGGTGCACCCCTGTGTAGGACATGTGTGGGTGTTGGTGGCGTATCTGAGCAATGGTGGTTGTAGGAAGAGTGGGATATTCAGTTTTCTGGTTCGACGTCCCGGTCTGGTTATCATAGTGTGGATGGTGTACTGTGGCCGAGAGGATGCACTGGATGTTGTTCCATGCTGGTACTTAGATGTTGTGTCTGCGTCTGTTACAGGCATAGACTAGTGGGTGATGGAGTGTGTGGGTGACGTGTGGTTGACATTGTGTGCACAGACGTTCAGCATGTATAGGGACAGTTGTATGTGTTATCTATATTCCGATGACTGCGCGTATTACTAAGCACCGCCGTGTATAAGCTTAATGTATGTATAGTCAATGCCTGTTCTATCTCTGTACAGTAGTAGCGGTGCGACTGCACTAGCTAGCTACACCTCGCGGCATCGTCCCCCGGTGTATGGCATATGATTATAAACATTCTGTCTATTAGTCAAAACCGGTGGTGTGACTACGTCACATGTTTGAGGTGGGGGACGCAACACCGTGCCGGTGGGTCAGGGCTGCGAAACACTTTCCCCACACTGGGGGCTCGGACCCTCATTACTCGTCCCAGTAATATATTGCGGAGCGCACATAGCCATTGCCCAGAGTCTTTGCGACTGCGAGTGCAACGCCCACGGGGACCGACGTGGATGGGGCGGCCCATAGCTGATCGCTCAGCATCGGAATCCGTACAGTGAGCGACGCGGTCGCGCACAGACTTAGAGCACGTTTAGGGACAGCGGGAATGTCGAATATTGGATAAAACTCTTCATGAAACGCAAGATATAGGTGTGGATTGCAACTTACGAGTGCGGGAAACGTCCGCCGTTCATCCGCTGGACTTGCGATTTTGGTGGGTGGGGTGGGGCACGTACGGGTGCGGGTGGCGTGATTGTCGGTCGACGACTTCGTGGTGGACAGAGGATGCCGTCTTTGTGGGTGGCGTCGGACAATGTGTACTGTGCGCCCATCGATGTCGTATTCAGCTTGGCGTCTCATAGATGGCGGTATCGCCGTTGCAGGAGGCCTAGATGGCGTTATTGTTTGTGGTGCGCTCGACATGGTGGATGTAGTGTTGCCAGATTCGCGTAGATGGCTGTATTGCATGTGGTTTCGTCGTATTTTCATAGGTGGCGATGCTGTGTGGTTGGCGTTGTTGCGTTCACTTCCTGTAGATGGAGGTGTCGTATCTGGGCTGCATGTCAATGTAGTGTAGTCACATTCCGAGAGATGTCGTTCTTGTGCCCCTCGGTGGCACTGTCAACGTCGTCCCACAGGGGGCGGTATGGTGGCGTCCCCAAATAGACGCCCTAGTGGCCTGGCTATTTCACAGATGGCGCTGTCGTATG
>NC_064620.1:307503326-307505826 GCF_023898315.1 Schistocerca nitens
GCATGGCTTAATCTTTGAGACAAGCATATGACTACTGGCAGGATCAACCAGGGAGCTGCGTCAACTAGAGCTGAGCAGCCGGCCGCCCGGGAGTGTGTCCCGGGGGCCCGCGCGAACACGCAAGCGTCCGCTCAATTATTCTGCAAACAGGAGGAGGCTGGGCTCCCCTGCACGATACACCTCGAAACCCTCTCAGGTCCCGGCGGCGCGCAGCGCCGTCCTAAGTACTTGGTCGGGTTCGAGAGAGGCGCAATCGCCCGGAGATAGGCGAGTAGACGCTTTCAGTGCGACCACCCGTGCTCCCAACTGAGCTTGCCGCTGCCGACAGAGGCCCGGGAGCGTGCTGTCGTGGTGTTGCCGGCGGGAGACAACACGCGGCCACAAACAGTGACCGGGCAGCTCCAACGCCAGCGCCACAGAGGGGCAGAGCCCCACTTGGGTGCCAAAGCGAACTCTCCCAGCACAGCGCACGCGCCAACACATCCGCACAGCTGCAATACAAACCACCTGCGAGAACCGCGGGGGCGACCGAGCAGCAGACGGCGTCGCGGCGCCGAGTGCCGGGCGGCGGCGCATCCTCAACGCACACAGTCCTCAATCGGACCAGCACACTGCAGATGTCCACCGCGCTTCGCACCGGGCCCGGGAGGACCCACTTTGGCCGCACGGCGCCGCGCGCTGGGTGCGCCGGCACGCAGATGCGCCGCCTGCCGCGTCCGTCAGCCGGCGCGCCTGCCACTGGGCGCCCCCACCAGCCGGCTGCCGCGCGTGCGCCCACGCAGCGCGCGGCCAGCACGCCGGGCGCCCCCCCCTCACCGGCCGGGGACGGTCCCACCCAGCCACCGCCGCGTATCGCTTCATACCCACATGCCCACTCACGTTCGTGGGTATGACGGGTGTCGCTGAAGCAACCGGTTAATACCTGTACCGATCGTCGATATCAACGATTCACCTCCAGCGCGAACAACCGCGCAACAACGGATTTCCAGTTCATTTGCGTAACTTGGGCAGCAAACGTAGACATCCATCTACATTTGCGACTTCTACGAGTCTTGCATGCCTGGATGTTGTGTGTCACGACGCACTCCATCAGCATACATACACGCTGCGACGTGTGCACGAAAGAACACGTGGAAGGTGGCCAGCGTACGTATGCGAATGCCATTGCACAGCTGCGAAGCGCATTCAACACGCGAACTCCTGACCGACGAGCTAGAGGTGACAGGAGGGGAGGGGGGGGGGGGGCGGGGGCGATATACGTCCTATTGCAGTACACAATACAGTGGATAGCGGGACCATGTGGAAAGTAAGCAACACTCGCAAGATGTGAGGGTACGCACCGTAAAATGAATCAATACGCAGAACACCACAGTGTGCGCGAAGTGAACTATGTTGAGATGGTTGCAATTAGGCAACGCTACACGAATTCCTAGATTCATATAACTAACAATTACAGGGCAGGTTAAGGCGCAACGTGGGTTAGGTTAGGGCGCAACGTGGGTTAGGTTAAGGCGCAACGTGGGTTAGGTTAAGGCGCAACTTGGGTTAGGTTAAGGCGCAACTTGGGTTAGGTTAAGGCGCAACTTGGGTTAGGTTAAGGCGCAACTTGGGTTAGGTTAAGGCGCAACTTGGGTTAGGTTAAGGCGCAACTTGGGTTAGGTTAAGGCGCAACGTGGGTTAGGTTAAGGCGCAACGTGGGTTAGGTTAAGGCGCAACGTGGGTTAGGTTAAGGCGCAACGTGGGTTAGGTTAAGGCGCAACGTGGGTTAGGTTAAGGCGCAACGTGGGTTAGGTTAAGGCGCAACGTGGGTTAGGTTAAGGCGCAACGTGGGTTAGGTTAAGGCGCAACGTGGGTTAGGTTAAGGCGCAACGTGGGTTAGGTTAAGGCGCAACGTGGGTTAGGTTAAGGCGCAACGTGGGTTAGGTTAAGGCGCAACGTGGGTTAGGTTAAGGCGCAACGTGGGTTAGGTTAAGGCGCAACGTGGGTTAGGTTAAGGCGCAACGTGGGTTAGGTTAAGGCGC
This sequence comes from Schistocerca nitens, assembly GCF_023898315.1. Classification (NCBI taxonomy): domain Eukaryota; kingdom Metazoa; phylum Arthropoda; class Insecta; order Orthoptera; family Acrididae; genus Schistocerca; species Schistocerca nitens. The sequence goes on from NC_064620.1 coordinate 307,505,348, forward strand.
AACGTGGGTTAGGTTAAGGCGCAACGTGGGTTAGGTTAGGGCGCAACGTGGGTTAGGTTAAGGCGCAACGTGGGTTAGGTTAGGGCGCAACGTGGGTTAGGTTAGGGCGCAACGTGGGTTAGGTTAGGGCGCAACGTGGGTTAGGTTAGGGCGCAACGTGGGTTAGGTTAGGGCGCAACGTGGGTTAGGTTAGGGCGCAACTTGGGTTAGGTTAGGGCGCAACGTGGGTTAGGTTAGGGCGCAACGTGGGTTAGGTTAGGGCGCAACGTGGGTTAGGTTAGGGCGCAACGTGGGTTAGGTTAGGGCGCAACTTGGGTTAGGTTAAGGCAGAAGTTGGGTTAGGTTAAGGCAGAAGTTGGGTTAGGTTAAGGCAGAAGTTGGGTTAGGTTAAGGCAGAAGCTGGGTTAGGTTAAGGCAGAAGTTGGGTTAGGTTAAGGCAGAAGTTGGGTTAGGTTAAGGCAGAAGTTGGGTTAGGTTAA
>NC_064620.1:307515826-307518326 GCF_023898315.1 Schistocerca nitens
CACAGTCCTCAATCGGACCAGCACACTGCAGATGTCCACCGCGCTTCGCACCGGGCCCGGGAGGACCCACTTTGGCCGCACGGCGCCGCGCGCTGGGTGCGCCGGCACGCAGATGCGCCGCCTGCCGCGTCCGTCAGCCGGCGCGCCTGCCACTGGGCGCCCCCACCAGCCGGCTGCCGCGCGTGCGCCCACGCAGCGCGCGGCCAGCACGCCGGGCGCCCCCCCCTCACCGGCCGGGGACGGTCCCACCCAGCCACCGCCGCGTATCGCTTCATACCCACATGCCCACTCACGTTCGTGGGTATGACGGGTGTCGCTGAAGCAACCGGTTAATACCTGTACCGATCGTCGATATCAACGATTCACCTCCAGCGCGAACAACCGCGCAACAACGGATTTCCAGTTCATTTGCGTAACTTGGGCAGCAAACGTAGACATCCATCTACATTTGCGACTTCTACGAGTCTTGCATGCCTGGATGTTGTGTGTCACGACGCACTCCATCAGCATACATACACGCTGCGACGTGTGCACGAAAGAACACGTGGAAGGTGGCCAGCGTACGTATGCGAATGCCATTGCACAGCTGCGAAGCGCATTCAACACGCGAACTCCTGACCGACGAGCTAGAGGTGACAGGAGGGGAGGGGGGGGGGGCGGGGGCGATATACGTCCTATTGCAGTACACAATACAGTGGATAGCGGGACCATGTGGAAAGTAAGCAACACTCGCAAGATGTGAGGGTACGCACCGTAAAATGAATCAATACGCAGAACACCACAGTGTGCGCGAAGTGAACTATGTTGAGATGGTTGCAATTAGGCAACGCTACACGAATTCCTAGATTCATATAACTAACAATTACAGGGCAGGTTAAGGCGCAACGTGGGTTAGGTTAGGGCGCAACGTGGGTTAGGTTAAGGCGCAACTTGGGTTAGGTTAAGGCGCAACTTGGGTTAGGTTAAGGCGCAACTTGGGTTAGGTTAAGGCGCAACTTGGGTTAGGTTAAGGCGCAACTTGGGTTAGGTTAAGGCGCAACTTGGGTTAGGTTAAGGCGCAACTTGGGTTAGGTTAAGGCGCAACGTGGGTTAGGTTAAGGCGCAACGTGGGTTAGGTTAAGGCGCAACGTGGGTTAGGTTAAGGCGCAACGTGGGTTAGGTTAAGGCGCAACGTGGGTTAGGTTAAGGCGCAACGTGGGTTAGGTTAAGGCGCAACGTGGGTTAGGTTAAGGCGCAACGTGGGTTAGGTTAAGGCGCAACGTGGGTTAGGTTAAGGCGCAACGTGGGTTAGGTTAAGGCGCAACGTGGGTTAGGTTAAGGCGCAACGTGGGTTAGGTTAAGGCGCAACGTGGGTTAGGTTAAGGCGCAACGTGGGTTAGGTTAAGGCGCAACGTGGGTTAGGTTAAGGCGCAACGTGGGTTAGGTTAAGGCGCAACGTGGGTTAGGTTAAGGCGCAACGTGGGTTAGGTTAGGGCGCAACGTGGGTTAGGTTAAGGCGCAACGTGGGTTAGGTTAGGGCGCAACGTGGGTTAGGTTAGGGCGCAACGTGGGTTAGGTTAGGGCGCAACGTGGGTTAGGTTAGGGCGCAACGTGGGTTAGGTTAGGGCGCAACGTGGGTTAGGTTAGGGCGCAACTTGGGTTAGGTTAGGGCGCAACGTGGGTTAGGTTAGGGCGCAACGTGGGTTAGGTTAGGGCGCAACGTGGGTTAGGTTAGGGCGCAACGTGGGTTAGGTTAGGGCGCAACTTGGGTTAGGTTAAGGCAGAAGTTGGGTTAGGTTAAGGCAGAAGTTGGGTTAGGTTAAGGCAGAAGTTGGGTTAGGTTAAGGCAGAAGCTGGGTTAGGTTAAGGCAGAAGTTGGGTTAGGTTAAGGCAGAAGTTGGGTTAGGTTAAGGCAGAAGTTGGGTTAGGTTAAGGCAGAAGTTGGGTTAGGTTAAGGCAGAAGTTGGGTTAGGTTAAGGCAGAAGTTGGGTTAGGTTAAGGCAGAAGTTGGGTTAGGTTAAGGCAGAAGTTGGGTTAGGTTAAGGCAGAAGTTGGGTTAGGTTAAGGCAGAAGTTGGGTTAGGTTAAGGCAGAAGTTGGGTTAGGTTAAGGCAGAAGTTGGGTTAGGTTAAGGCAGAAGTTGGGTTAGGTTAAGGCAGAAGTTGGGTTAGGTTAAGGCAGAAGTTGGGTTAGGTTAAGGCAGAAGTTGGGTTAAGGGATGGTGTGTGTGGGGGGGGGGGTGGGGTGGCGAGGTTCGTTGATAGTGATGGTAGTAAGTGGACGCCTGAGGCACTATCAGATATGTCACGTCAGTTGCACTTGTGGCTCATGGCAGGTGGCGCGCCCGTTCTGTGTTTGTGGCAAAGGAGTGGCACACCTGTGTCTTTCATTCCTGCCATTGTTTATGTGCTGTGAGATGCGGCAGTGTGGTGCTGTTGGGTGCACCCCTGTGTAGGACATGTGTGGGTGTTGGTGGCGTATCTGAGCAATGGTGGTTGTAGGAAGAGTGGGATATTCAGTTT
>NC_064620.1:307525826-307530826 GCF_023898315.1 Schistocerca nitens
TATCAATCTGTCAATCCTTCCGGTGTCCGGGCCTGGTGAGGTTTCCCGTGTTGAGTCAAATTAAGCCGCAGGCTCCACTCCTGGTGGTGCCCTTCCGTCAATTCCTTTAAGTTTCAGCTTTGCAACCATACTTCCCCCGGAACCCAAAAGCTTTGGTTTCCCGGAGGCTGCCCGCCGAGTCATCGGAGGAACTGCGGCGGATCGCTGGCTGGCATCGTTTATGGTTAGAACTAGGGCGGTATCTGATCGCCTTCGAACCTCTAACTTTCGTTCTTGATTAATGAAAACATACTTGGCAAATGCTTTCGCTTCTGTTCGTCTTGCGACGATCCAAGAATTTCACCTCTAACGTCGCAATACGAATGCCCCCGCCTGTCCCTATTAATCATTACCTCGGGTTCCGAAAACCAACAAAATAGAACCGAGGTCCTATTCCATTATTCCATGCACACAGTATTCAGGCGGGCTTGCCTGCTTTAAGCACTCTAATTTGTTCAAAGTAAACGTGCCGGCCCACCGAGACACTCAATAAAGAGCACCCTGGTAGGATTTCAACGGGGTCCGCCTCGGGACGCACGAGCACGCACGAGGCGGTCGCACGCCTTCGGCTCGCCCCACCGGCAGGACGTCCCACGATACATGCCAGTTAAACACCGACGGGCGGTGAACCAACAGCGTGGGACACAAATCCAACTACGAGCTTTTTAACCGCAACAACTTTAATATACGCTATTGGAGCTGGAATTACCGCGGCTGCTGGCACCAGACTTGCCCTCCAATAGATACTCGTTAAAGGATTTAAAGTGTACTCATTCCGATTACGGGGCCTCGGATGAGTCCCGTATCGTTATTTTTCGTCACTACCTCCCCGTGCCGGGAGTGGGTAATTTGCGCGCCTGCTGCCTTCCTTGGATGTGGTAGCCGTTTCTCAGGCTCCCTCTCCGGAATCGAACCCTGATTCCCCGTTACCCGTTACAACCATGGTAGGCGCAGAACCTACCATCGACAGTTGATAAGGCAGACATTTGAAAGATGCGTCGCCGGTACGAAGACCGTGCGATCAGCCCAAAGTTATTCAGAGTCACCAAGGCAAACGGACCGGACGAGCCGACCGATTGGTTTTGATCTAATAAAAGCGTCCCTTCCATCTCTGGTCGGGACTCTGTTTGCATGTATTAGCTCTAGAATTACCACAGTTATCCAAGTAACGTGGGTACGATCTAAGGAACCATAACTGATTTAATGAGCCATTCGCGGTTTCACCTTAATGCGGCTTGTACTGAGACATGCATGGCTTAATCTTTGAGACAAGCATATGACTACTGGCAGGATCAACCAGGGAGCTGCGTCAACTAGAGCTGAGCAGCCGGCCGCCCGGGAGTGTGTCCCGGGGGCCCGCGCGAACACGCAAGCGTCCGCTCAATTATTCTGCAAACAGGAGGAGGCTGGGCTCCCCTGCACGATACACCTCGAAACCCTCTCAGGTCCCGGCGGCGCGCAGCGCCGTCCTAAGTACTTGGTCGGGTTCGAGAGAGGCGCAATCGCCCGGAGATAGGCGAGTAGACGCTTTCAGTGCGACCACCCGTGCTCCCAACTGAGCTTGCCGCTGCCGACAGAGGCCCGGGAGCGTGCTGTCGTGGTGTTGCCGGCGGGAGACAACACGCGGCCACAAACAGTGACCGGGCAGCTCCAACGCCAGCGCCACAGAGGGGCAGAGCCCCACTTGGGTGCCAAAGCGAACTCTCCCAGCACAGCGCACGCGCCAACACATCCGCACAGCTGCGATACAAACCACCTGCGAGAACCGCGGGGGCGACCGAGCAGCAGACGGCGTCGCGGCGCCGAGTGCCGGGCGGCGGCGCATCCTCAACGCACACAGTCCTCAATCGGACCAGCACACTGCAGATGTCCACCGCGCTTCGCACCGGGCCCGGGAGGACCCACTTTGGCCGCACGGCGCCGCGCGCTGGGTGCGCCGGCACGCAGATGCGCCGCCTGCCGCGTCCGTCAGCCGGCGCGCCTGCCACTGGGCGCCCCCACCAGCCGGCTGCCGCGCGTGCGCCCACGCAGCGCGCGGCCAGCACGCCGGGCGCCCCCCCCTCACCGGCCGGGGACGGTCCCACCCAGCCACCGCCGCGTATCGCTTCATACCCACATGCCCACTCACGTTCGTGGGTATGACGGGTGTCGCTGAAGCAACCGGTTAATACCTGTACCGATCGTCGATATCAACGATTCACCTCCAGCGCGAACAACCGCGCAACAACGGATTTCCAGTTCATTTGCGTAACTTGGGCAGCAAACGTAGACATCCATCTACATTTGCGACTTCTACGAGTCTTGCATGCCTGGATGTTGTGTGTCACGACGCACTCCATCAGCATACATACACGCTGCGACGTGTGCACGAAAGAACACGTGGAAGGTGGCCAGCGTACGTATGCGAATGCCATTGCACAGCTGCGAAGCGCATTCAACACGCGAACTCCTGACCGACGAGCTAGAGGTGACAGGAGGGGAGGGGGGGGGGGGGCGGGGGCGATATACGTCCTATTGCAGTACACAATACAGTGGATAGCGGGACCATGTGGAAAGTAAGCAACACTCGCAAGATGTGAGGGTACGCACCGTAAAATGAATCAATACGCAGAACACCACAGTGTGCGCGAAGTGAACTATGTTGAGATGGTTGCAATTAGGCAACGCTACACGAATTCCTAGATTCATATAACTAACAATTACAGGGCAGGTTAAGGCGCAACGTGGGTTAGGTTAGGGCGCAACGTGGGTTAGGTTAAGGCGCAACGTGGGTTAGGTTAAGGCGCAACTTGGGTTAGGTTAAGGCGCAACTTGGGTTAGGTTAAGGCGCAACTTGGGTTAGGTTAAGGCGCAACTTGGGTTAGGTTAAGGCGCAACTTGGGTTAGGTTAAGGCGCAACTTGGGTTAGGTTAAGGCGCAACGTGGGTTAGGTTAAGGCGCAACGTGGGTTAGGTTAAGGCGCAACGTGGGTTAGGTTAAGGCGCAACGTGGGTTAGGTTAAGGCGCAACGTGGGTTAGGTTAAGGCGCAACGTGGGTTAGGTTAAGGCGCAACGTGGGTTAGGTTAAGGCGCAACGTGGGTTAGGTTAAGGCGCAACGTGGGTTAGGTTAAGGCGCAACGTGGGTTAGGTTAAGGCGCAACGTGGGTTAGGTTAAGGCGCAACGTGGGTTAGGTTAAGGCGCAACGTGGGTTAGGTTAAGGCGCAACGTGGGTTAGGTTAAGGCGCAACGTGGGTTAGGTTAAGGCGCAACGTGGGTTAGGTTAAGGCGCAACGTGGGTTAGGTTAAGGCGCAACGTGGGTTAGGTTAGGGCGCAACGTGGGTTAGGTTAAGGCGCAACGTGGGTTAGGTTAGGGCGCAACGTGGGTTAGGTTAGGGCGCAACGTGGGTTAGGTTAGGGCGCAACGTGGGTTAGGTTAGGGCGCAACGTGGGTTAGGTTAGGGCGCAACGTGGGTTAGGTTAGGGCGCAACTTGGGTTAGGTTAGGGCGCAACGTGGGTTAGGTTAGGGCGCAACGTGGGTTAGGTTAGGGCGCAACGTGGGTTAGGTTAGGGCGCAACGTGGGTTAGGTTAGGGCGCAACTTGGGTTAGGTTAAGGCAGAAGTTGGGTTAGGTTAAGGCAGAAGTTGGGTTAGGTTAAGGCAGAAGTTGGGTTAGGTTAAGGCAGAAGCTGGGTTAGGTTAAGGCAGAAGTTGGGTTAGGTTAAGGCAGAAGTTGGGTTAGGTTAAGGCAGAAGTTGGGTTAGGTTAAGGCAGAAGTTGGGTTAGGTTAAGGCAGAAGTTGGGTTAGGTTAAGGCAGAAGTTGGGTTAGGTTAAGGCAGAAGTTGGGTTAGGTTAAGGCAGAAGTTGGGTTAGGTTAAGGCAGAAGTTGGGTTAGGTTAAGGCAGAAGTTGGGTTAGGTTAAGGCAGAAGTTGGGTTAGGTTAAGGCAGAAGTTGGGTTAGGTTAAGGCAGAAGTTGGGTTAGGTTAAGGCAGAAGTTGGGTTAGGTTAAGGCAGAAGTTGGGTTAGGTTAAGGCAGAAGTTGGGTTAGGTTAAGGCAGAAGTTGGGTTAAGGGATGGTGTGTGTGGGGGGGGGGGTGGGGTGGCGAGGTTCGTTGATAGTGATGGTAGTAAGTGGACGCCTGAGGCACTATCAGATATGTCACGTCAGTTGCACTTGTGGCTCATGGCAGGTGGCGCGCCCGTTCTGTGTTTGTGGCAAAGGAGTGGCACACCTGTGTCTTTCATTCCTGCCATTGTTTATGTGCTGTGAGATGCGGCAGTGTGGTGCTGTTGGGTGCACCCCTGTGTAGGACATGTGTGGGTGTTGGTGGCGTATCTGAGCAATGGTGGTTGTAGGAAGAGTGGGATATTCAGTTTTCTGGTTCGACGTCCCGGTCTGGTTATCATAGTGTGGATGGTGTACTGTGGCCGAGAGGATGCACTGGATGTTGTTCCATGCTGGTACTTAGATGTTGTGTCTGCGTCTGTTACAGGCATAGACTAGTGGGTGATGGAGTGTGTGGGTGACGTGTGGTTGACATTGTGTGCACAGACGTTCAGCATGTATAGGGACAGTTGTATGTGTTATCTATATTCCGATGACTGCGCGTATTACTAAGCACCGCCGTGTATAAGCTTAATGTATGTATAGTCAATGCCTGTTCTATCTCTGTACAGTAGTAGCGGTGCGACTGCACTAGCTAGCTACACCTCGCGGCATCGTCCCCCGGTGTATGGCATATGATTATAAACATTCTGTCTATTAGTCAAAACCGGTGGTGTGACTACGTCACATGTTTGAGGTGGGGGACGCAACACCGTGCCGGTGGGTCAGGGCTGCGAAACACTTTCCCCACACTGGGGGCTCGGACCCTCATTACTCGTCCCAGTAATATATTGCGGAGCGCACATAGCCATTGCCCAGAGTCTTTGCGACTGCGAGTGCAACGCCCACGGGGACCGACGTGGATGGGGCGGCC
>NC_064620.1:307538326-307543326 GCF_023898315.1 Schistocerca nitens
TCGGCTCGCCCCACCGGCAGGACGTCCCACGATACATGCCAGTTAAACACCGACGGGCGGTGAACCAACAGCGTGGGACACAAATCCAACTACGAGCTTTTTAACCGCAACAACTTTAATATACGCTATTGGAGCTGGAATTACCGCGGCTGCTGGCACCAGACTTGCCCTCCAATAGATACTCGTTAAAGGATTTAAAGTGTACTCATTCCGATTACGGGGCCTCGGATGAGTCCCGTATCGTTATTTTTCGTCACTACCTCCCCGTGCCGGGAGTGGGTAATTTGCGCGCCTGCTGCCTTCCTTGGATGTGGTAGCCGTTTCTCAGGCTCCCTCTCCGGAATCGAACCCTGATTCCCCGTTACCCGTTACAACCATGGTAGGCGCAGAACCTACCATCGACAGTTGATAAGGCAGACATTTGAAAGATGCGTCGCCGGTACGAAGACCGTGCGATCAGCCCAAAGTTATTCAGAGTCACCAAGGCAAACGGACCGGACGAGCCGACCGATTGGTTTTGATCTAATAAAAGCGTCCCTTCCATCTCTGGTCGGGACTCTGTTTGCATGTATTAGCTCTAGAATTACCACAGTTATCCAAGTAACGTGGGTACGATCTAAGGAACCATAACTGATTTAATGAGCCATTCGCGGTTTCACCTTAATGCGGCTTGTACTGAGACATGCATGGCTTAATCTTTGAGACAAGCATATGACTACTGGCAGGATCAACCAGGGAGCTGCGTCAACTAGAGCTGAGCAGCCGGCCGCCCGGGAGTGTGTCCCGGGGGCCCGCGCGAACACGCAAGCGTCCGCTCAATTATTCTGCAAACAGGAGGAGGCTGGGCTCCCCTGCACGATACACCTCGAAACCCTCTCAGGTCCCGGCGGCGCGCAGCGCCGTCCTAAGTACTTGGTCGGGTTCGAGAGAGGCGCAATCGCCCGGAGATAGGCGAGTAGACGCTTTCAGTGCGACCACCCGTGCTCCCAACTGAGCTTGCCGCTGCCGACAGAGGCCCGGGAGCGTGCTGTCGTGGTGTTGCCGGCGGGAGACAACACGCGGCCACAAACAGTGACCGTGCAGCTCCAACGCCAGCGCCACAGAGGGGCAGAGCCCCACTTGGGTGCCAAAGCGAACTCTCCCAGCACAGCGCACGCGCCAACACATCCGCACAGCTGCGATACAAACCACCTGCGAGAACCGCGGGGGCGACCGAGCAGCAGACGGCGTCGCGGCGCCGAGTGCCGGGCGGCGGCGCATCCTCAACGCACACAGTCCTCAATCGGACCAGCACACTGCAGATGTCCACCGCGCTTCGCACCGGGCCCGGGAGGACCCACTTTGGCCGCACGGCGCCGCGCGCTGGGTGCGCCGGCACGCAGATGCGCCGCCTGCCGCGTCCGTCAGCCGGCGCGCCTGCCACTGGGCGCCCCCACCAGCCGGCTGCCGCGCGTGCGCCCACGCAGCGCGCGGCCAGCACGCCGGGCGCCCCCCCCTCACCGGCCGGGGACGGTCCCACCCAGCCACCGCCGCGTATCGCTTCATACCCACATGCCCACTCACGTTCGTGGGTATGACGGGTGTCGCTGAAGCAACCGGTTAATACCTGTACCGATCGTCGATATCAACGATTCACCTCCAGCGCGAACAACCGCGCAACAACGGATTTCCAGTTCATTTGCGTAACTTGGGCAGCAAACGTAGACATCCATCTACATTTGCGACTTCTACGAGTCTTGCATGCCTGGATGTTGTGTGTCACGACGCACTCCATCAGCATACATACACGCTGCGACGTGTGCACGAAAGAACACGTGGAAGGTGGCCAGCGTACGTATGCGAATGCCATTGCACAGCTGCGAAGCGCATTCAACACGCGAACTCCTGACCGACGAGCTAGAGGTGACAGGAGGGGAGGGGGGGGGGGGCGGGGGCGATATACGTCCTATTGCAGTACACAATACAGTGGATAGCGGGACCATGTGGAAAGTAAGCAACACTCGCAAGATGTGAGGGTACGCACCGTAAAATGAATCAATACGCAGAACACCACAGTGTGCGCGAAGTGAACTATGTTGAGATGGTTGCAATTAGGCAACGCTACACGAATTCCTAGATTCATATAACTAACAATTACAGGGCAGGTTAAGGCGCAACGTGGGTTAGGTTAGGGCGCAACGTGGGTTAGGTTAAGGCGCAACGTGGGTTAGGTTAAGGCGCAACTTGGGTTAGGTTAAGGCGCAACTTGGGTTAGGTTAAGGCGCAACTTGGGTTAGGTTAAGGCGCAACTTGGGTTAGGTTAAGGCGCAACTTGGGTTAGGTTAAGGCGCAACTTGGGTTAGGTTAAGGCGCAACTTGGGTTAGGTTAAGGCGCAACTTGGGTTAGGTTAAGGCGCAACGTGGGTTAGGTTAAGGCGCAACGTGGGTTAGGTTAAGGCGCAACGTGGGTTAGGTTAAGGCGCAACGTGGGTTAGGTTAAGGCGCAACGTGGGTTAGGTTAAGGCGCAACGTGGGTTAGGTTAAGGCGCAACGTGGGTTAGGTTAAGGCGCAACGTGGGTTAGGTTAAGGCGCAACGTGGGTTAGGTTAAGGCGCAACGTGGGTTAGGTTAAGGCGCAACGTGGGTTAGGTTAAGGCGCAACGTGGGTTAGGTTAAGGCGCAACGTGGGTTAGGTTAAGGCGCAACGTGGGTTAGGTTAAGGCGCAACGTGGGTTAGGTTAAGGCGCAACGTGGGTTAGGTTAAGGCGCAACGTGGGTTAGGTTAGGGCGCAACGTGGGTTAGGTTAAGGCGCAACGTGGGTTAGGTTAGGGCGCAACGTGGGTTAGGTTAGGGCGCAACGTGGGTTAGGTTAGGGCGCAACGTGGGTTAGGTTAGGGCGCAACGTGGGTTAGGTTAGGGCGCAACGTGGGTTAGGTTAGGGCGCAACTTGGGTTAGGTTAGGGCGCAACGTGGGTTAGGTTAGGGCGCAACGTGGGTTAGGTTAGGGCGCAACGTGGGTTAGGTTAGGGCGCAACGTGGGTTAGGTTAGGGCGCAACTTGGGTTAGGTTAAGGCAGAAGTTGGGTTAGGTTAAGGCAGAAGTTGGGTTAGGTTAAGGCAGAAGTTGGGTTAGGTTAAGGCAGAAGCTGGGTTAGGTTAAGGCAGAAGTTGGGTTAGGTTAAGGCAGAAGTTGGGTTAGGTTAAGGCAGAAGTTGGGTTAGGTTAAGGCAGAAGTTGGGTTAGGTTAAGGCAGAAGTTGGGTTAGGTTAAGGCAGAAGTTGGGTTAGGTTAAGGCAGAAGTTGGGTTAGGTTAAGGCAGAAGTTGGGTTAGGTTAAGGCAGAAGTTGGGTTAGGTTAAGGCAGAAGTTGGGTTAGGTTAAGGCAGAAGTTGGGTTAGGTTAAGGCAGAAGTTGGGTTAGGTTAAGGCAGAAGTTGGGTTAGGTTAAGGCAGAAGTTGGGTTAGGTTAAGGCAGAAGTTGGGTTAGGTTAAGGCAGAAGTTGGGTTAGGTTAAGGCAGAAGTTGGGTTAGGTTAAGGCAGAAGTTGGGTTAAGGGATGGTGTGTGTGGGGGGGGGGGGTGGGGTGGCGAGGTTCGTTGATAGTGATGGTAGTAAGTGGACGCCTGAGGCACTATCAGATATGTCACGTCAGTTGCACTTGTGGCTCATGGCAGGTGGCGCGCCCGTTCTGTGTTTGTGGCAAAGGAGTGGCACACCTGTGTCTTTCATTCCTGCCATTGTTTATGTGCTGTGAGATGCGGCAGTGTGGTGCTGTTGGGTGCACCCCTGTGTAGGACATGTGTGGGTGTTGGTGGCGTATCTGAGCAATGGTGGTTGTAGGAAGAGTGGGATATTCAGTTTTCTGGTTCGACGTCCCGGTCTGGTTATCATAGTGTGGATGGTGTACTGTGGCCGAGAGGATGCACTGGATGTTGTTCCATGCTGGTACTTAGATGTTGTGTCTGCGTCTGTTACAGGCATAGACTAGTGGGTGATGGAGTGTGTGGGTGACGTGTGGTTGACATTGTGTGCACAGACGTTCAGCATGTATAGGGACAGTTGTATGTGTTATCTATATTCCGATGACTGCGCGTATTACTAAGCACCGCCGTGTATAAGCTTAATGTATGTATAGTCAATGCCTGTTCTATCTCTGTACAGTAGTAGCGGTGCGACTGCACTAGCTAGCTACACCTCGCGGCATCGTCCCCCGGTGTATGGCATATGATTATAAACATTCTGTCTATTAGTCAAAACCGGTGGTGTGACTACGTCACATGTTTGAGGTGGGGGACGCAACACCGTGCCGGTGGGTCAGGGCTGCGAAACACTTTCCCCACACTGGGGGCTCGGACCCTCATTACTCGTCCCAGTAATATATTGCGGAGCGCACATAGCCATTGCCCAGAGTCTTTGCGACTGCGAGTGCAACGCCCACGGGGACCGACGTGGATGGGGCGGCCCATAGCTGATCGCTCAGCATCGGAATCCGTACAGTGAGCGACGCGGTCGCGCACAGACTTAGAGCACGTTTAGGGACAGCGGGAATGTCGAATATTGGATAAAACTCTTCATGAAACGCAAGATATAGGTGTGGATTGCAACTTACGAGTGCGGGAAACGTCCGCCGTTCATCCGCTGGACTTGCGATTTTGGTGGGTGGGGTGGGGCACGTACGGGTGCGGGTGGCGTGATTGTCGGTCGACGACTTCGTGGTGGACAGAGGATGCCGTCTTTGTGGGTGGCGTCGGACAATGTGTACTGTGCGCCCATCGATGTCGTATTCAGCTTGGCGTCTCATAGATGGCGGTATCGCCGTTGCAGGAGGCCTAGATGGCGTTATTGTTTGTGGTGCGCTCGACATGGTGGATGTAGTGTTGCCAGATTCGCGTAGATGGCTGTATTGCATGTGGTTTCGTCGTATTTTCATAGGTGGCGATGCTGTGTGGTTGGCGTTGTTGCGTTCACTTCCTGTAGATGGAGGTGTCGTATCTGGGCTGCATGTCAATGTAGTGTAGTCACA
>NC_064620.1:307550826-307553326 GCF_023898315.1 Schistocerca nitens
GGGACTCTGTTTGCATGTATTAGCTCTAGAATTACCACAGTTATCCAAGTAACGTGGGTACGATCTAAGGAACCATAACTGATTTAATGAGCCATTCGCGGTTTCACCTTAATGCGGCTTGTACTGAGACATGCATGGCTTAATCTTTGAGACAAGCATATGACTACTGGCAGGATCAACCAGGGAGCTGCGTCAACTAGAGCTGAGCAGCCGGCCGCCCGGGAGTGTGTCCCGGGGGCCCGCGCGAACACGCAAGCGTCCGCTCAATTATTCTGCAAACAGGAGGAGGCTGGGCTCCCCTGCACGATACACCTCGAAACCCTCTCAGGTCCCGGCGGCGCGCAGCGCCGTCCTAAGTACTTGGTCGGGTTCGAGAGAGGCGCAATCGCCCGGAGATAGGCGAGTAGACGCTTTCAGTGCGACCACCCGTGCTCCCAACTGAGCTTGCCGCTGCCGACAGAGGCCCGGGAGCGTGCTGTCGTGGTGTTGCCGGCGGGAGACAACACGCGGCCACAAACAGTGACCGGGCAGCTCCAACGCCAGCGCCACAGAGGGGCAGAGCCCCACTTGGGTGCCAAAGCGAACTCTCCCAGCACAGCGCACGCGCCAACACATCCGCACAGCTGCGATACAAACCACCTGCGAGAACCGCGGGGGCGACCGAGCAGCAGACGGCGTCGCGGCGCCGAGTGCCGGGCGGCGGCGCATCCTCAACGCACACAGTCCTCAATCGGACCAGCACACTGCAGATGTCCACCGCGCTTCGCACCGGGCCCGGGAGGACCCACTTTGGCCGCACGGCGCCGCGCGCTGGGTGCGCCGGCACGCAGATGCGCCGCCTGCCGCGTCCGTCAGCCGGCGCGCCTGCCACTGGGCGCCCCCACCAGCCGGCTGCCGCGCGTGCGCCCACGCAGCGCGCGGCCAGCACGCCGGGCGCCCCCCCCTCACCGGCCGGGGACGGTCCCACCCAGCCACCGCCGCGTATCGCTTCATACCCACATGCCCACTCACGTTCGTGGGTATGACGGGTGTCGCTGAAGCAACCGGTTAATACCTGTACCGATCGTCGATATCAACGATTCACCTCCAGCGCGAACAACCGCGCAACAACGGATTTCCAGTTCATTTGCGTAACTTGGGCAGCAAACGTAGACATCCATCTACATTTGCGACTTCTACGAGTCTTGCATGCCTGGATGTTGTGTGTCACGACGCACTCCATCAGCATACATACACGCTGCGACGTGTGCACGAAAGAACACGTGGAAGGTGGCCAGCGTACGTATGCGAATGCCATTGCACAGCTGCGAAGCGCATTCAACACGCGAACTCCTGACCGACGAGCTAGAGGTGACAGGAGGGGAGGGGGGGGGGGGGCGGGGGCGATATACGTCCTATTGCAGTACACAATACAGTGGATAGCGGGACCATGTGGAAAGTAAGCAACACTCGCAAGATGTGAGGGTACGCACCGTAAAATGAATCAATACGCAGAACACCACAGTGTGCGCGAAGTGAACTATGTTGAGATGGTTGCAATTAGGCAACGCTACACGAATTCCTAGATTCATATAACTAACAATTACAGGGCAGGTTAAGGCGCAACGTGGGTTAGGTTAGGGCGCAACGTGGGTTAGGTTAAGGCGCAACGTGGGTTAGGTTAAGGCGCAACTTGGGTTAGGTTAAGGCGCAACTTGGGTTAGGTTAAGGCGCAACTTGGGTTAGGTTAAGGCGCAACTTGGGTTAGGTTAAGGCGCAACTTGGGTTAGGTTAAGGCGCAACTTGGGTTAGGTTAAGGCGCAACTTGGGTTAGGTTAAGGCGCAACTTGGGTTAGGTTAAGGCGCAACGTGGGTTAGGTTAAGGCGCAACGTGGGTTAGGTTAAGGCGCAACGTGGGTTAGGTTAAGGCGCAACGTGGGTTAGGTTAAGGCGCAACGTGGGTTAGGTTAAGGCGCAACGTGGGTTAGGTTAAGGCGCAACGTGGGTTAGGTTAAGGCGCAACGTGGGTTAGGTTAAGGCGCAACGTGGGTTAGGTTAAGGCGCAACGTGGGTTAGGTTAAGGCGCAACGTGGGTTAGGTTAAGGCGCAACGTGGGTTAGGTTAAGGCGCAACGTGGGTTAGGTTAAGGCGCAACGTGGGTTAGGTTAAGGCGCAACGTGGGTTAGGTTAAGGCGCAACGTGGGTTAGGTTAAGGCGCAACGTGGGTTAGGTTAGGGCGCAACGTGGGTTAGGTTAAGGCGCAACGTGGGTTAGGTTAGGGCGCAACGTGGGTTAGGTTAGGGCGCAACGTGGGTTAGGTTAGGGCGCAACGTGGGTTAGGTTAGGGCGCAACGTGGGTTAGGTTAGGGCGCAACGTGGGTTAGGTTAGGGCGCAACTTGGGTTAGGTTAGGGCGCAACGTGGGTTAGGTTAGGGCGCAACGTGGGTTAGGTTAGGGCGCAACGTGGGTTAGGTTAGGGCGCAACGTGGGTTAGGTTAGGGCGCAACTTGGGTTAGGTTAA
>NC_064620.1:307563326-307565826 GCF_023898315.1 Schistocerca nitens
GCAGAGCCCCACTTGGGTGCCAAAGCGAACTCTCCCAGCACAGCGCACGCGCCAACACATCCGCACAGCTGCGATACAAACCACCTGCGAGAACCGCGGGGGCGACCGAGCAGCAGACGGCGTCGCGGCGCCGAGTGCCGGGCGGCGGCGCATCCTCAACGCACACAGTCCTCAATCGGACCAGCACACTGCAGATGTCCACCGCGCTTCGCACCGGGCCCGGGAGGACCCACTTTGGCCGCACGGCGCCGCGCGCTGGGTGCGCCGGCACGCAGATGCGCCGCCTGCCGCGTCCGTCAGCCGGCGCGCCTGCCACTGGGCGCCCCCACCAGCCGGCTGCCGCGCGTGCGCCCACGCAGCGCGCGGCCAGCACGCCGGGCGCCCCCCCCTCACCGGCCGGGGACGGTCCCACCCAGCCACCGCCGCGTATCGCTTCATACCCACATGCCCACTCACGTTCGTGGGTATGACGGGTGTCGCTGAAGCAACCGGTTAATACCTGTACCGATCGTCGATATCAACGATTCACCTCCAGCGCGAACAACCGCGCAACAACGGATTTCCAGTTCATTTGCGTAACTTGGGCAGCAAACGTAGACATCCATCTACATTTGCGACTTCTACGAGTCTTGCATGCCTGGATGTTGTGTGTCACGACGCACTCCATCAGCATACATACACGCTGCGACGTGTGCACGAAAGAACACGTGGAAGGTGGCCAGCGTACGTATGCGAATGCCATTGCACAGCTGCGAAGCGCATTCAACACGCGAACTCCTGACCGACGAGCTAGAGGTGACAGGAGGGGAGGGGGGGGGGGGGCGGGGGCGATATACGTCCTATTGCAGTACACAATACAGTGGATAGCGGGACCATGTGGAAAGTAAGCAACACTCGCAAGATGTGAGGGTACGCACCGTAAAATGAATCAATACGCAGAACACCACAGTGTGCGCGAAGTGAACTATGTTGAGATGGTTGCAATTAGGCAACGCTACACGAATTCCTAGATTCATATAACTAACAATTACAGGGCAGGTTAAGGCGCAACGTGGGTTAGGTTAGGGCGCAACGTGGGTTAGGTTAAGGCGCAACGTGGGTTAGGTTAAGGCGCAACTTGGGTTAGGTTAAGGCGCAACTTGGGTTAGGTTAAGGCGCAACTTGGGTTAGGTTAAGGCGCAACTTGGGTTAGGTTAAGGCGCAACTTGGGTTAGGTTAAGGCGCAACTTGGGTTAGGTTAAGGCGCAACTTGGGTTAGGTTAAGGCGCAACGTGGGTTAGGTTAAGGCGCAACGTGGGTTAGGTTAAGGCGCAACGTGGGTTAGGTTAAGGCGCAACGTGGGTTAGGTTAAGGCGCAACGTGGGTTAGGTTAAGGCGCAACGTGGGTTAGGTTAAGGCGCAACGTGGGTTAGGTTAAGGCGCAACGTGGGTTAGGTTAAGGCGCAACGTGGGTTAGGTTAAGGCGCAACGTGGGTTAGGTTAAGGCGCAACGTGGGTTAGGTTAAGGCGCAACGTGGGTTAGGTTAAGGCGCAACGTGGGTTAGGTTAAGGCGCAACGTGGGTTAGGTTAAGGCGCAACGTGGGTTAGGTTAAGGCGCAACGTGGGTTAGGTTAAGGCGCAACGTGGGTTAGGTTAGGGCGCAACGTGGGTTAGGTTAAGGCGCAACGTGGGTTAGGTTAGGGCGCAACGTGGGTTAGGTTAGGGCGCAACGTGGGTTAGGTTAGGGCGCAACGTGGGTTAGGTTAGGGCGCAACGTGGGTTAGGTTAGGGCGCAACGTGGGTTAGGTTAGGGCGCAACTTGGGTTAGGTTAGGGCGCAACGTGGGTTAGGTTAGGGCGCAACGTGGGTTAGGTTAGGGCGCAACGTGGGTTAGGTTAGGGCGCAACGTGGGTTAGGTTAGGGCGCAACTTGGGTTAGGTTAAGGCAGAAGTTGGGTTAGGTTAAGGCAGAAGTTGGGTTAGGTTAAGGCAGAAGTTGGGTTAGGTTAAGGCAGAAGCTGGGTTAGGTTAAGGCAGAAGTTGGGTTAGGTTAAGGCAGAAGTTGGGTTAGGTTAAGGCAGAAGTTGGGTTAGGTTAAGGCAGAAGTTGGGTTAGGTTAAGGCAGAAGTTGGGTTAGGTTAAGGCAGAAGTTGGGTTAGGTTAAGGCAGAAGTTGGGTTAGGTTAAGGCAGAAGTTGGGTTAGGTTAAGGCAGAAGTTGGGTTAGGTTAAGGCAGAAGTTGGGTTAGGTTAAGGCAGAAGTTGGGTTAGGTTAAGGCAGAAGTTGGGTTAGGTTAAGGCAGAAGTTGGGTTAGGTTAAGGCAGAAGTTGGGTTAGGTTAAGGCAGAAGTTGGGTTAGGTTAAGGCAGAAGTTGGGTTAGGTTAAGGCAGAAGTTGGGTTAGGTTAAGGCAGAAGTTGGGTTAAGGGATGGTGTGTGTGGGGGGGGGGGTGGGGTGGCGAGGTTCGTTGATAGTGATGGTAGTAAGTGGACGCCTGAGGCACTATCAGATATGTCACGTCAG
>NC_064620.1:307573326-307578326 GCF_023898315.1 Schistocerca nitens
CATCACAGACCTGTTATTGCTCAATCTCGTGCGGCTAGAAGCCGCCTGTCCCTCTAAGAAGAAAAGTAATCGCTGACAGCACGAAGGATGTCACGCGACTAGTTAGCAGGCTAGAGTCTCGTTCGTTATCGGAATTAACCAGACAAATCGCTCCACCAACTAAGAACGGCCATGCACCACCACCCACCGAATCAAGAAAGAGCTATCAATCTGTCAATCCTTCCGGTGTCCGGGCCTGGTGAGGTTTCCCGTGTTGAGTCAAATTAAGCCGCAGGCTCCACTCCTGGTGGTGCCCTTCCGTCAATTCCTTTAAGTTTCAGCTTTGCAACCATACTTCCCCCGGAACCCAAAAGCTTTGGTTTCCCGGAGGCTGCCCGCCGAGTCATCGGAGGAACTGCGGCGGATCGCTGGCTGGCATCGTTTATGGTTAGAACTAGGGCGGTATCTGATCGCCTTCGAACCTCTAACTTTCGTTCTTGATTAATGAAAACATACTTGGCAAATGCTTTCGCTTCTGTTCGTCTTGCGACAATCCAAGAATTTCACCTCTAACGTCGCAATACGAATGCCCCCGCCTGTCCCTATTAATCATTACCTCGGGTTCCGAAAACCAACAAAATAGAACCGAGGTCCTATTCCATTATTCCATGCACACAGTATTCAGGCGGGCTTGCCTGCTTTAAGCACTCTAATTTGTTCAAAGTAAACGTGCCGGCCCACCGAGACACTCAATAAAGAGCACCCTGGTAGGATTTCAACGGGGTCCGCCTCGGGACGCACGAGCACGCACGAGGCGGTCGCACGCCTTCGGCTCGCCCCACCGGCAGGACGTCCCACGATACATGCCAGTTAAACACCGACGGGCGGTGAACCAACAGCGTGGGACACAAATCCAACTACGAGCTTTTTAACCGCAACAACTTTAATATACGCTATTGGAGCTGGAATTACCGCGGCTGCTGGCACCAGACTTGCCCTCCAATAGATACTCGTTAAAGGATTTAAAGTGTACTCATTCCGATTACGGGGCCTCGGATGAGTCCCGTATCGTTATTTTTCGTCACTACCTCCCCGTGCCGGGAGTGGGTAATTTGCGCGCCTGCTGCCTTCCTTGGATGTGGTAGCCGTTTCTCAGGCTCCCTCTCCGGAATCGAACCCTGATTCCCCGTTACCCGTTACAACCATGGTAGGCGCAGAACCTACCATCGACAGTTGATAAGGCAGACATTTGAAAGATGCGTCGCCGGTACGAAGACCGTGCGATCAGCCCAAAGTTATTCAGAGTCACCAAGGCAAACGGACCGGACGAGCCGACCGATTGGTTTTGATCTAATAAAAGCGTCCCTTCCATCTCTGGTCGGGACTCTGTTTGCATGTATTAGCTCTAGAATTACCACAGTTATCCAAGTAACGTGGGTACGATCTAAGGAACCATAACTGATTTAATGAGCCATTCGCGGTTTCACCTTAATGCGGCTTGTACTGAGACATGCATGGCTTAATCTTTGAGACAAGCATATGACTACTGGCAGGATCAACCAGGGAGCTGCGTCAACTAGAGCTGAGCAGCCGGCCGCCCGGGAGTGTGTCCCGGGGGCCCGCGCGAACACGCAAGCGTCCGCTCAATTATTCTGCAAACAGGAGGAGGCTGGGCTCCCCTGCACGATACACCTCGAAACCCTCTCAGGTCCCGGCGGCGCGCAGCGCCGTCCTAAGTACTTGGTCGGGTTCGAGAGAGGCGCAATCGCCCGGAGATAGGCGAGTAGACGCTTTCAGTGCGACCACCCGTGCTCCCAACTGAGCTTGCCGCTGCCGACAGAGGCCCGGGAGCGTGCTGTCGTGGTGTTGCCGGCGGGAGACAACACGCGGCCACAAACAGTGACCGGGCAGCTCCAACGCCAGCGCCACAGAGGGGCAGAGCCCCACTTGGGTGCCAAAGCGAACTCTCCCAGCACAGCGCACGCGCCAACACATCCGCACAGCTGCGATACAAACCACCTGCGAGAACCGCGGGGGCGACCGAGCAGCAGACGGCGTCGCGGCGCCGAGTGCCGGGCGGCGGCGCATCCTCAACGCACACAGTCCTCAATCGGACCAGCACACTGCAGATGTCCACCGCGCTTCGCACCGGGCCCGGGAGGACCCACTTTGGCCGCACGGCGCCGCGCGCTGGGTGCGCCGGCACGCAGATGCGCCGCCTGCCGCGTCCGTCAGCCGGCGCGCCTGCCACTGGGCGCCCCCACCAGCCGGCTGCCGCGCGTGCGCCCACGCAGCGCGCGGCCAGCACGCCGGGCGCCCCCCCCTCACCGGCCGGGGACGGTCCCACCCAGCCACCGCCGCGTATCGCTTCATACCCACATGCCCACTCACGTTCGTGGGTATGACGGGTGTCGCTGAAGCAACCGGTTAATACCTGTACCGATCGTCGATATCAACGATTCACCTCCAGCGCGAACAACCGCGCAACAACGGATTTCCAGTTCATTTGCGTAACTTGGGCAGCAAACGTAGACATCCATCTACATTTGCGACTTCTACGAGTCTTGCATGCCTGGATGTTGTGTGTCACGACGCACTCCATCAGCATACATACACGCTGCGACGTGTGCACGAAAGAACACGTGGAAGGTGGCCAGCGTACGTATGCGAATGCCATTGCACAGCTGCGAAGCGCATTCAACACGCGAACTCCTGACCGACGAGCTAGAGGTGACAGGAGGGGAGGGGGGGGGGGGCGGGGGCGATATACGTCCTATTGCAGTACACAATACAGTGGATAGCGGGACCATGTGGAAAGTAAGCAACACTCGCAAGATGTGAGGGTACGCACCGTAAAATGAATCAATACGCAGAACACCACAGTGTGCGCGAAGTGAACTATGTTGAGATGGTTGCAATTAGGCAACGCTACACGAATTCCTAGATTCATATAACTAACAATTACAGGGCAGGTTAAGGCGCAACGTGGGTTAGGTTAGGGCGCAACGTGGGTTAGGTTAAGGCGCAACGTGGGTTAGGTTAAGGCGCAACTTGGGTTAGGTTAAGGCGCAACTTGGGTTAGGTTAAGGCGCAACTTGGGTTAGGTTAAGGCGCAACTTGGGTTAGGTTAAGGCGCAACTTGGGTTAGGTTAAGGCGCAACTTGGGTTAGGTTAAGGCGCAACTTGGGTTAGGTTAAGGCGCAACTTGGGTTAGGTTAAGGCGCAACGTGGGTTAGGTTAAGGCGCAACGTGGGTTAGGTTAAGGCGCAACGTGGGTTAGGTTAAGGCGCAACGTGGGTTAGGTTAAGGCGCAACGTGGGTTAGGTTAAGGCGCAACGTGGGTTAGGTTAAGGCGCAACGTGGGTTAGGTTAAGGCGCAACGTGGGTTAGGTTAAGGCGCAACGTGGGTTAGGTTAAGGCGCAACGTGGGTTAGGTTAAGGCGCAACGTGGGTTAGGTTAAGGCGCAACGTGGGTTAGGTTAAGGCGCAACGTGGGTTAGGTTAAGGCGCAACGTGGGTTAGGTTAAGGCGCAACGTGGGTTAGGTTAAGGCGCAACGTGGGTTAGGTTAAGGCGCAACGTGGGTTAGGTTAAGGCGCAACGTGGGTTAGGTTAGGGCGCAACGTGGGTTAGGTTAAGGCGCAACGTGGGTTAGGTTAGGGCGCAACGTGGGTTAGGTTAGGGCGCAACGTGGGTTAGGTTAGGGCGCAACGTGGGTTAGGTTAGGGCGCAACGTGGGTTAGGTTAGGGCGCAACGTGGGTTAGGTTAGGGCGCAACTTGGGTTAGGTTAGGGCGCAACGTGGGTTAGGTTAGGGCGCAACGTGGGTTAGGTTAGGGCGCAACGTGGGTTAGGTTAGGGCGCAACGTGGGTTAGGTTAGGGCGCAACTTGGGTTAGGTTAAGGCAGAAGTTGGGTTAGGTTAAGGCAGAAGTTGGGTTAGGTTAAGGCAGAAGTTGGGTTAGGTTAAGGCAGAAGCTGGGTTAGGTTAAGGCAGAAGTTGGGTTAGGTTAAGGCAGAAGTTGGGTTAGGTTAAGGCAGAAGTTGGGTTAGGTTAAGGCAGAAGTTGGGTTAGGTTAAGGCAGAAGTTGGGTTAGGTTAAGGCAGAAGTTGGGTTAGGTTAAGGCAGAAGTTGGGTTAGGTTAAGGCAGAAGTTGGGTTAGGTTAAGGCAGAAGTTGGGTTAGGTTAAGGCAGAAGTTGGGTTAGGTTAAGGCAGAAGTTGGGT
Organism: Schistocerca nitens; assembly: GCF_023898315.1. NCBI lineage: Eukaryota > Metazoa > Arthropoda > Insecta > Orthoptera > Acrididae > Schistocerca > Schistocerca nitens. The sequence goes on from NC_064620.1 coordinate 307,577,529, forward strand.
TAGGTTAAGGCAGAAGTTGGGTTAGGTTAAGGCAGAAGTTGGGTTAGGTTAAGGCAGAAGTTGGGTTAGGTTAAGGCAGAAGTTGGGTTAGGTTAAGGCAGAAGTTGGGTTAAGGGATGGTGTGTGTGGGGGGGGGGGTGGGGTGGCGAGGTTCGTTGATAGTGATGGTAGTAAGTGGACGCCTGAGGCACTATCAGATATGTCACGTCAGTTGCACTTGTGGCTCATGGCAGGTGGCGCGCCCGTTCTGTGTTTGTGGCAAAGGAGTGGCACACCTGTGTCTTTCATTCCTGCCATTGTTTATGTGCTGTGAGATGCGGCAGTGTGGTGCTGTTGGGTGCACCCCTGTGTAGGACATGTGTGGGTGTTGGTGGCGTATCTGAGCAATGGTGGTTGTAGGAAGAGTGGGATATTCAGTTTTCTGGTTCGACGTCCCGGTCTGGTTATCATAGTGTGGATGGTGTACTGTGGCCGAGAGGATGCACTGGATGTTGTTCCATGCTGGTACTTAGATGTTGTGTCTGCGTCTGTTACAGGCATAGACTAGTGGGTGATGGAGTGTGTGGGTGACGTGTGGTTGACATTGTGTGCACAGACGTTCAGCATGTATAGGGACAGTTGTATGTGTTATCTATATTCCGATGACTGCGCGTATTACTAAGCACCGCCGTGTATAAGCTTAATGTATGTATAGTCAATGCCTGTTCTATCTCTGTACAGTAGTAGCGGTGCGACTGCACTAGCTAGCTACACCTCGCGGCATCGTCCCCCGGTGTATGGCATATGATTATAAACATT
>NC_064620.1:307585826-307590826 GCF_023898315.1 Schistocerca nitens
CCCTATTAATCATTACCTCGGGTTCCGAAAACCAACAAAATAGAACCGAGGTCCTATTCCATTATTCCATGCACACAGTATTCAGGCGGGCTTGCCTGCTTTAAGCACTCTAATTTGTTCAAAGTAAACGTGCCGGCCCACCGAGACACTCAATAAAGAGCACCCTGGTAGGATTTCAACGGGGTCCGCCTCGGGACGCACGAGCACGCACGAGGCGGTCGCACGCCTTCGGCTCGCCCCACCGGCAGGATGTCCCACGATACATGCCAGTTAAACACCGACGGGCGGTGAACCAACAGCGTGGGACACAAATCCAACTACGAGCTTTTTAACCGCAACAACTTTAATATACGCTATTGGAGCTGGAATTACCGCGGCTGCTGGCACCAGACTTGCCCTCCAATAGATACTCGTTAAAGGATTTAAAGTGTACTCATTCCGATTACGGGGCCTCGGATGAGTCCCGTATCGTTATTTTTCGTCACTACCTCCCCGTGCCGGGAGTGGGTAATTTGCGCGCCTGCTGCCTTCCTTGGATGTGGTAGCCGTTTCTCAGGCTCCCTCTCCGGAATCGAACCCTGATTCCCCGTTACCCGTTACAACCATGGTAGGCGCAGAACCTACCATCGACAGTTGATAAGGCAGACATTTGAAAGATGCGTCGCCGGTACGAAGACCGTGCGATCAGCCCAAAGTTATTCAGAGTCACCAAGGCAAACGGACCGGACGAGCCGACCGATTGGTTTTGATCTAATAAAAGCGTCCCTTCCATCTCTGGTCGGGACTCTGTTTGCATGTATTAGCTCTAGAATTACCACAGTTATCCAAGTAACGTGGGTACGATCTAAGGAACCATAACTGATTTAATGAGCCATTCGCGGTTTCACCTTAATGCGGCTTGTACTGAGACATGCATGGCTTAATCTTTGAGACAAGCATATGACTACTGGCAGGATCAACCAGGGAGCTGCGTCAACTAGAGCTGAGCAGCCGGCCGCCCGGGAGTGTGTCCCGGGGGCCCGCGCGAACACGCAAGCGTCCGCTCAATTATTCTGCAAACAGGAGGAGGCTGGGCTCCCCTGCACGATACACCTCGAAACCCTCTCAGGTCCCGGCGGCGCGCAGCGCCGTCCTAAGTACTTGGTCGGGTTCGAGAGAGGCGCAATCGCCCGGAGATAGGCGAGTAGACGCTTTCAGTGCGACCACCCGTGCTCCCAACTGAGCTTGCCGCTGCCGACAGAGGCCCGGGAGCGTGCTGTCGTGGTGTTGCCGGCGGGAGACAACACGCGGCCACAAACAGTGACCGGGCAGCTCCAACGCCAGCGCCACAGAGGGGCAGAGCCCCACTTGGGTGCCAAAGCGAACTCTCCCAGCACAGCGCACGCGCCAACACATCCGCACAGCTGCGATACAAACCACCTGCGAGAACCGCGGGGGCGACCGAGCAGCAGACGGCGTCGCGGCGCCGAGTGCCGGGCGGCGGCGCATCCTCAACGCACACAGTCCTCAATCGGACCAGCACACTGCAGATGTCCACCGCGCTTCGCACCGGGCCCGGGAGGACCCACTTTGGCCGCACGGCGCCGCGCGCTGGGTGCGCCGGCACGCAGATGCGCCGCCTGCCGCGTCCGTCAGCCGGCGCGCCTGCCACTGGGCGCCCCCACCAGCCGGCTGCCGCGCGTGCGCCCACGCAGCGCGCGGCCAGCACGCCGGGCGCCCCCCCCTCACCGGCCGGGGACGGTCCCACCCAGCCACCGCCGCGTATCGCTTCATACCCACATGCCCACTCACGTTCGTGGGTATGACGGGTGTCGCTGAAGCAACCGGTTAATACCTGTACCGATCGTCGATATCAACGATTCACCTCCAGCGCGAACAACCGCGCAACAACGGATTTCCAGTTCATTTGCGTAACTTGGGCAGCAAACGTAGACATCCATCTACATTTGCGACTTCTACGAGTCTTGCATGCCTGGATGTTGTGTGTCACGACGCACTCCATCAGCATACATACACGCTGCGACGTGTGCACGAAAGAACACGTGGAAGGTGGCCAGCGTACGTATGCGAATGCCATTGCACAGCTGCGAAGCGCATTCAACACGCGAACTCCTGACCGACGAGCTAGAGGTGACAGGAGGGGAGGGGGGGGGGGGCGGGGGCGATATACGTCCTATTGCAGTACACAATACAGTGGATAGCGGGACCATGTGGAAAGTAAGCAACACTCGCAAGATGTGAGGGTACGCACCGTAAAATGAATCAATACGCAGAACACCACAGTGTGCGCGAAGTGAACTATGTTGAGATGGTTGCAATTAGGCAACGCTACACGAATTCCTAGATTCATATAACTAACAATTACAGGGCAGGTTAAGGCGCAACGTGGGTTAGGTTAGGGCGCAACGTGGGTTAGGTTAAGGCGCAACGTGGGTTAGGTTAAGGCGCAACTTGGGTTAGGTTAAGGCGCAACTTGGGTTAGGTTAAGGCGCAACTTGGGTTAGGTTAAGGCGCAACTTGGGTTAGGTTAAGGCGCAACTTGGGTTAGGTTAAGGCGCAACTTGGGTTAGGTTAAGGCGCAACGTGGGTTAGGTTAAGGCGCAACGTGGGTTAGGTTAAGGCGCAACGTGGGTTAGGTTAAGGCGCAACGTGGGTTAGGTTAAGGCGCAACGTGGGTTAGGTTAAGGCGCAACGTGGGTTAGGTTAAGGCGCAACGTGGGTTAGGTTAAGGCGCAACGTGGGTTAGGTTAAGGCGCAACGTGGGTTAGGTTAAGGCGCAACGTGGGTTAGGTTAAGGCGCAACGTGGGTTAGGTTAAGGCGCAACGTGGGTTAGGTTAAGGCGCAACGTGGGTTAGGTTAAGGCGCAACGTGGGTTAGGTTAAGGCGCAACGTGGGTTAGGTTAAGGCGCAACGTGGGTTAGGTTAAGGCGCAACGTGGGTTAGGTTAAGGCGCAACGTGGGTTAGGTTAGGGCGCAACGTGGGTTAGGTTAAGGCGCAACGTGGGTTAGGTTAGGGCGCAACGTGGGTTAGGTTAGGGCGCAACGTGGGTTAGGTTAGGGCGCAACGTGGGTTAGGTTAGGGCGCAACGTGGGTTAGGTTAGGGCGCAACGTGGGTTAGGTTAGGGCGCAACTTGGGTTAGGTTAGGGCGCAACGTGGGTTAGGTTAGGGCGCAACGTGGGTTAGGTTAGGGCGCAACGTGGGTTAGGTTAGGGCGCAACGTGGGTTAGGTTAGGGCGCAACTTGGGTTAGGTTAAGGCAGAAGTTGGGTTAGGTTAAGGCAGAAGTTGGGTTAGGTTAAGGCAGAAGTTGGGTTAGGTTAAGGCAGAAGCTGGGTTAGGTTAAGGCAGAAGTTGGGTTAGGTTAAGGCAGAAGTTGGGTTAGGTTAAGGCAGAAGTTGGGTTAGGTTAAGGCAGAAGTTGGGTTAGGTTAAGGCAGAAGTTGGGTTAGGTTAAGGCAGAAGTTGGGTTAGGTTAAGGCAGAAGTTGGGTTAGGTTAAGGCAGAAGTTGGGTTAGGTTAAGGCAGAAGTTGGGTTAGGTTAAGGCAGAAGTTGGGTTAGGTTAAGGCAGAAGTTGGGTTAGGTTAAGGCAGAAGTTGGGTTAGGTTAAGGCAGAAGTTGGGTTAGGTTAAGGCAGAAGTTGGGTTAGGTTAAGGCAGAAGTTGGGTTAGGTTAAGGCAGAAGTTGGGTTAGGTTAAGGCAGAAGTTGGGTTAGGTTAAGGCAGAAGTTGGGTTAAGGGATGGTGTGTGTGGGGGGGGGGGTGGGGTGGCGAGGTTCGTTGATAGTGATGGTAGTAAGTGGACGCCTGAGGCACTATCAGATATGTCACGTCAGTTGCACTTGTGGCTCATGGCAGGTGGCGCGCCCGTTCTGTGTTTGTGGCAAAGGAGTGGCACACCTGTGTCTTTCATTCCTGCCATTGTTTATGTGCTGTGAGATGCGGCAGTGTGGTGCTGTTGGGTGCACCCCTGTGTAGGACATGTGTGGGTGTTGGTGGCGTATCTGAGCAATGGTGGTTGTAGGAAGAGTGGGATATTCAGTTTTCTGGTTCGACGTCCCGGTCTGGTTATCATAGTGTGGATGGTGTACTGTGGCCGAGAGGATGCACTGGATGTTGTTCCATGCTGGTACTTAGATGTTGTGTCTGCGTCTGTTACAGGCATAGACTAGTGGGTGATGGAGTGTGTGGGTGACGTGTGGTTGACATTGTGTGCACAGACGTTCAGCATGTATAGGGACAGTTGTATGTGTTATCTATATTCCGATGACTGCGCGTATTACTAAGCACCGCCGTGTATAAGCTTAATGTATGTATAGTCAATGCCTGTTCTATCTCTGTACAGTAGTAGCGGTGCGACTGCACTAGCTAGCTACACCTCGCGGCATCGTCCCCCGGTGTATGGCATATGATTATAAACATTCTGTCTATTAGTCAAAACCGGTGGTGTGACTACGTCACATGTTTGAGGTGGGGGACGCAACACCGTGCCGGTGGGTCAGGGCTGCGAAACACTTTCCCCACACTGGGGGCTCGGACCCTCATTACTCGTCCCAGTAATATATTGCGGAGCGCACATAGCCATTGCCCAGAGTCTTTGCGACTGCGAGTGCAACGCCCACGGGGACCGACGTGGATGGGGCGGCCCATAGCTGATCGCTCAGCATCGGAATCCGTACAGTGAGCGACGCGGTCGCGCACAGACTTAGAGCACGTTTAGGGACAGCGGGAATGTCGAATATTGGATAAAACTCTTCATGAAACGCAAGATATAGGTGTGGATTGCAACTTACGAGTGCGGGAAACGTCCGCCGTTCATCCGCTGGACTTGCGATTTTGGTGGGTGGGGTGGGGCACGTACGGGTGCGGGTGGCGTGATTGTCGGTCGACGACTTCGTGGTGGACAGAGGATGCCGTCTTTGTGGGTGGCGTCGGACAATGTGTACTGTGCGCCCATCGATGTCGTATTCAGCTTGGCGTCTCATAGATGGCGGTATCGCCG